>NC_013491.2:7634033-7683150 GCF_000004555.2 Caenorhabditis briggsae | reverse complement strand
GAACTTGCGACGGCTTCGGCCGCACAAAATTGCGCGAGGCCTTCGGCCGGCCTTCGGCCGGCCTTTTGGACAGCCCTGGTTAGGGCACAAGAGATATAGAAATTTTTAAGCTCAGGAATTTTCAAATTCCAAAAAATTTGAGAGCTCTAATCAGTTTTCAAAAAATAACTAGAAGTAGGAATGGTTTCGAAAATTGAACGCCGTTCTTTTTACAAAATGGGCGGAGTGAGTGGTGATTGGCTCAGAACTATGGTACTTTTTAAAATAAAGAGCTTCATAATTTACCATTAGCAGAAATGTGAGTTTTATTTTCGAAAAACTGATTGAGCTTCAGATGAAAATACTGACTGGAAAAAATGCTCAAACTGACAAGTTCATTTCAGAAAAACTTCTTTGCTATAATTGTGAATGGTAATTTCGGAAATCTGAGTTTGAAATTTTCAAACAATAAACCAAACTCTGGATTATTCTAAGCTTTACTTATTAACATTTATTCCAGATCCGGCGCGCAAGAAAATTTCCCAAACATATTTTCTTTCCGACTAAATATTTGTAGGTTAACTGAATTAAATATGATTGATCTCAATGAGTACTAAGAAATGATAATATTTCGAGAATTGTGTCTTGTTAATGAACAAAGTTACAGACAAATAATGAGTCCCAGCCTGGCCTGGCGCCAACAGGCGTTAATTTGCTCTCACAGTAAACCTGAAAAAATTGATTATCCCTCTTCAAATTACCATAGTCCAAAAAATTTCAATGGCCGTCCCTTTTTCCTTCCTTTGCTTCACACTTCATATTTATTTCTCCTGCGTTCTCTCTGTAATGTCTTTAGTATTTCCAACTTATAGTGCTTTTTCTACCCTCCTCCGCGAAACATGTGTCCTGTTTCGAGGAAGTTCGTGACAGGAGCGACTGGCACCACATTTATTAGTCTCTTTGAGAGCAACGCTATTTTTCTCTGCAGAAAAAAATTTTATGAGCAGTAAATACAAACTAGTCAACGAATGAGGCAGGAGAACGTTTTTTAAACAAAAACTAGAACGAACATTTCTGTCATTTGAGAAGTATCAAACTAATTTTTTAATATTGGAGGAACTTAGTAGTTCAGAAAAAAAGTTGGGAAATGACTTTCCAAGCTTGGTAGAAATGAATGAAAAAAGGAAGGAAGAGAAATGGCAGATTGAACGGGAAATTATAGAAAAAAACTGATAATCGAAAAACGGCGACACATAAATGAAGTTGACGTTTTCAAATTGAACGAATGACTGAAAGCAGATAAATATTGTGGCATACCCTAACTTTAATCCGATTTTAGTTTCAAACATCAATCCAAAAACTCCAAAAAGTTTAATTATTAAAAATCCAAGAGATCCAAAATTTTATAATCCAAGAAATCCCAAACTTGAATTCATTATTTCAGGCAATTTTCAAAGTAGATACTGATGAAATTGAGAATGTTTTATAATTTTACAGATTTTGATTTGATTATTATCTGATTGATGGAAATAACAAGCCATTTTCTCGGATTGAAATCAGCAGCATCCATTTTAGGAGGAAAAGGCAGTTTGTTGTGAGTTTTTGTCCAAATTTAAGCGGTTTTCATCATCTGAAGAATGCGAAACTTTGAAGCTAGAATTATCAGGTATGTTGTATTTTGAAATTTCTGCGGCTTCAACCTATCGGAATAAAATGATTTTTCGAAGACTCGTGCTTGTAACAATACTTCTGAAAAATTGAAATCAAGGTAATTATTTAAATGTATTTATTAGGAAACAAAACCATTGGAAAACCAAGAACAAAAAAGACCTAGAAAAGTACAAATGATAAGCAAAATGTTTGTTTTCATATCGAATCATTCAATTAATTTAATTGTCCATGAAAAACTTTGACATGTTCGGATTTTTTCCATCAATCCACTGATCGAAATTTTCATCGAGTTCTCCACTATTTGATCGGATGAATGCGTCTTTAAAGCGTTGTGGAGAAGAATAGTTTTTCTCAAACTTTGTGAGATTCATATTATAGGAGAATGTGTCGAATCTGTAAAAATTGTTTGATTGGATTGTTTATCTTTGTGTCATTTTAACACTAATCTTGATACTCACAGTGCAAGTCCATCTGGACCCGGCAAACGTTGGAGACTACTGAATCTCTGATCGATCTTATGGCAATTTGTGTAGATATTAATGTGAACCTCATTCATAGTCTGAAAATATCAGAAAATTCATGAAATTTGTTTAGTTTTCAACTCACATTCCACTGCGAACCATTTCTAGGCAGTTCGACTACTTTCTGATGATGCATCTCATTCTTGTTGGTACACGAGAATTTCAGAATTTCAATAGGATCTAGCGCATTCATGCTGAAAATTGTAATTTGTTGAACTGGTACCGAGAATATCCTCACAAGTTGTCTCTCGTTGCACGGTGATAAGTTGCCATTGCGCAAAATGGTGTATTGGCGCAGGTGAAAGTTCCGTTGTAGAGGATGATGACTTTGTCTGGACTAGTATCGTTTCTAAGAGCTTCAATTGAGTAGTCTTCGTTGGCGACGGCTAGTGAAACTGTCATGACTAATAGAAGTAGGATTGGCTTCATTTTATAACTCTGAAAAGATGTAATTTATTTTTGAATTTACTAAACCCTTGAATCAAAAGTTTAAGAAGTTACGAAAATCGACTTTTTTTTGAAACATCGAGTAGAATTAGGTTTATTAACGATTTCTGTGAAAACTAAAGAATGATTTGCGATAAATGTTAAGAAAAAACTTGGATATTTGATGTGGGGGCAGACATTCAAAGAAGAAATGGGCGGGGTTTTTTGAGGGCGCTCCCAGTGTGCATTCCAAAGTACTTGGTAGTACCACGAACCACATGGTACTAAGCAGTGCGTTGGATCAAAGCAAAATTAGATTGTGAGCAAAAGACTGGACATCCTTATAGTATCCTACCGTATGCTGAGTGTTTAATGAAAGTTTCTCTATTTTCATTTCAAACGAATACTTTGAAAAGAGAAAAATATAACAAATGGCTGCCTAGTCAGCTTTTGAAGGGCTTTGTAATATGAATTGAGAAAAGAAATATACTGAAACTCAAAAAAGGAAAAATCCGGGGTTCTCAAAAAAAAAAACGATTTTGCAAAAATCTAGAACTTTCAAAATTTTAAAGGTTTTTGATCACAAAACTTGAATCACATTCCAGGAAAAACAATTCAATTTTTTTTGAAACAATGGAAGGTTTCAGCTGAATATAATTTTTTGAAAAAACATTAAACTTTAACAACATTTTATTACAAAAGTTAGAATTCCAGAAAACAAGTGCTAATAAAATCTAGTGAAAAAAAGAAAAATCTAGTGTTCATGCAAACCTAATAATTTTGAAATAAATTAGAAAACCGAGAACAAGACAAGAACATAGAGTGAAAACAAAAAACGTCTTAAGAATAAAAACATAAATTGTGATTATCTTGTCCAATTTTGAAGCACATGCTGCTGGACGGATAGAGACCGCAGTTCTGAAATTTATCTTGGTAACACAAATTATAAGAGTATCAGAAAATTAATTTTTGTACCCTCTACAAACTTCAAAACCAACTCACTTTTCCTTCCCTTCGAGCGTCATGGAGTCCGAACAAAACAGTTTTTCTAATTGGCATGGAAGACTGTTTGAAAATTGAACGCTCTTCCGTTCAGTTTCTTTCTGGTCATACGTTCCGAGTGGCATGCACGCAATTATAGGGAGAATAAGGACAAAAAATAGCAATTGGATTTTCATTTTCTCGAATAAAAAAGTTTTCCCAACGCAGAAGTGATATTTTTCCTAATGTGATGGCTGATTAGCTGAAGACTGAGGTTACTGAAGACTGAGGTTAGAGATAGGGTCAGCTAGTGTAACATTTGATGAAACAGCAATTTGATTGATAGAGAGGCACGAACCACAATTTTTTGAATCAATCTTTCACAGTGCTCCAGAATAATGAGTGCACCTTGAATGAAAGTGTACACTGAATAAGAAATACTGAATAAGAAATTTTACGGTTATTTTAAATGGAGGAATCTTGGAAACTTTCTTGCGCACCGTTCAATATATATAAGACAATTCAAAATATATTCAAAATGTATATTATATTCAAAATATATTCGCAATATTCAAATTCAAAATAATGTATACAAAAAAAAAACAAAAATATATATTCTTTTTTTTTTTGTTTTTAATGAGTCATATTCTTCAAAAAACCCAGGAACCTTTGACTTTTCATTGCTACTTTTCATTGGTGGGTGACATTAGTAGTATTTTTATTGCCAGTTTGTATTGGTCTGACTTCTGATATTATGATAAAGGAAGTATCAATTGACAACGTATTCTATATATAATATAATCACAGAAACAAAAGAAAACCTTCTCCAATACTTTTTTCGCAGTTTCTTGTTTTTCTCACATTGTTAGAGAGTGATTGAGAAAAGTTGGATTAAAGTTAAGAGTTAGTTGGCCCTTCTATCACATGTTTTTAGGCGTCTATTTTTTCTGCATTCAACAAAATTGAATTATATAAATTTTCAAAGTTTTCGTTCATTCCACAACTTTTGGAAATACTGATTTTTCTCAAAAATCTTCGTTAATGCGAACTGTGACTTTTTATAAACACTCTTTGTAGAATTGATCCAAGTTGTCGGAAACCTTTTGACCAGTTTCAATTTTCAAATATTTATGAAAAAAGTTGCACAAAAGTGAAAGAAGGTGAAAAAAGAAATACAAAAAAAGGAAATAGAAAAGTGGAAGTATTTTTTTAAACAATTAGATAATTTGTGAAAATTATGAATAGGGTTGCAGGTGAATGAAGTGTGGAAAAGTGTAGATGACATTATGTAAAACCTGAAAACATATATTTTTCTTCTTGCTTTTTTTGTTGGTTGAATATCAACTCACTTATTAATTTTTAGATTTGCAAAAATGAATGGAAAAGCTGTCAAATGGGTATCGAAAATGAGCTTTGCGTTTAAAATGCATAATTAGTTTTTTTTTTTGCAAGTAGAGTAGAGCATAGCCAAAACTGTGAATGACAGAACATGTACATCTGAAAAACCTTTTTTGTGAGAGATAAATAATGATACAGTTTTTATTTACCTGAAAATCTCTTGAAACATATTTTCATATGGAATTTTTTTTTGATTTTCATAAGAAACCGATATAGTTAATTCCAAAGTCAAGACTGCCTTTGAAAAATTGTAAGCTATTTTGAAAATTTATAACAAAAATCTGTGAGAAACATTGAATAGCTATAAACTCGCTATAATTCGTTGCGACCCTGTTCTGAAAAAAGAAACCATTGGAATAGACAAAATCCCTACAAACTCACAATAAGCTGTACTTTTGTAAAACTGGCGGATCCAGTTTAACACGACCACGTTATATGCAGCATGGTCAATTTGATCCGATCGCAAATGCTCCGATGTCCAGTCACTGGGGCTCTCTGTGTCCATGATTTCCAGCACAATATGGAGGCAGTGCGCTTTCAGGGACTCGTCTTTGTTGAAACGGACATTTTGCACATTAATGTGCTTGAAGAAAGGGACATAGCCAAAGGATACGAACCGACGGTTTCTTCCAAGACGACCAATTACGTTTTTGGCCTGTTCCATCTCCGATCTCGAATAAGTATGAACTCTCCAGAGAAGAATTTGTTTATTTGTAAGATTGTAAAAAGCTATAAGGGCAGTTCTGTCCCCATGACGGAGTGTGTCATAGGCGGTCTCAACTCCAATGAAGATAGGATTGTTTGATTTTCTCTGGAATGAGTTGCAGATGTCGCTTGCCTCGTTGAAATTTTTCGTTATCATTATGTTCAGCCGAATGTCCCACGGCCGTTCTGGGTCAAGATCCGGATAAAAAAGCTGCCTGGGGAGGCCAGAGCGTTGTTGGATCATGGTCCGAATTCTTTCAGGCTACACGAAATCGTGGTTCAGCACGGCTCTCAAATTTGCCTCAACCCAAGGCGGCATATCGGACATCAATCCACTGGCAATCATCATTGATAGCACGTGATTCAGCCTGTTCTGGACTTCCTTCGAAAAATCACCCCTTTGATGAGCATACAAATTGCATCAAGGAAAGCGGCAGTTGAAATTGCTCTTGCAGAGCTGGGTCTCGAGTCTCGAGTAGATTACAAATTTTGGAATGGACGTGCATAGGTCTGACAAAAATATAAAACTGAGGTTCAGATGTAGAGAAATACGGATAAAACAGTGAGAATTTTTTTGAGAATCAAATTTTAATTTGCTCTAATAGAAATTTCAGAAAACTCTTATAGAACGGAAAAAGAAAGTTTGGACGAGGTTTTATTTTTGCAATATGAAAACACATCTTCTCAGCTTTAGCCCCGCCCATTTAGCCCCGCCCTTTTATCCGTTCTTTTATCCGTTTCTGTTTTTTTTTGTCTTCTCTGTGTCTCACAAGGAAACCACAACACTTCGTAAACCTTAAATTTGATTTTAATTTCAGCATGGGTTAACAATAGTCTATCTAGACAACTCTCGAAAATTTTGAATCCAGTCGTCAGTTACAGCTGAGTTTGTTGCCAGATAGTCATACAGTTCACTCGGTGATGGATATCTAAGTGGCCCCCCGGATAACGGGTTCCTGTCAAATTGAGAAGATTTCAATGGGTATGTACCGGATAGGGCCGATTCAAGTTGAACTTTTAATTTTCTGTAAGTTTCCATTGCTAAACAGCAAATTTTCGAGAGAAAAAAAAAATACTATTGCGACTTTTGGCAAATCAAGTAACCATAATGTAGGATTTCCTAGAAGTTATCAATTTTTGAGCATTAGACTTTAAAAATCCCTACGGGAAAAAATATTTTTTACGGGAAAAATTATTTTTTCCAGAGAAGTATTTATGAAAACCTGTTACAAAAAACTGCACGGCTTGTTTCAAGTTCTTCCCCATCAAAGCTTTCGTTCATTCTTTTTCTATCCGTTTCCAAGTTTTCATTTAGAAAAAGAAATATTGGAAAAAATGGCAGTTGTTCACGTACCCTGCTTTTTTCCTGTTCTTCTTTTTTCTGAGCATCAGACTTTTGAGCACCATTGCCGACAAATGTGGATGACCCGTGCCTGGCACTTCTCCCTTCATCTGCGTTTCTTCGTAGGCTCATCTTTTTCTTTAAAAAATAAATGAGACGTCTGGTAGCAAAAAATGCCAATTCAAAAATAATGAGCAACACTTCTCAAGGAAAACAGAAAGAGGGAGACCAAAATCATCATTTCTCACATTATAAATTGTCAGTCAATACCGGAAAAGTGTTTTTTTTTCAGATTCACAGAATCCTTTTCATAAAAAAGAATAATAAAAACCCATCCTCTAATAAAATTTCGTGCGTCTCAGTTTGTGCAATTTGTACAGTACAATTCGTCTACTCGGTTACTGCAGACATTTTCTCACTTTTTTCGAAAGCACCGATGTTTTCTTTTTCTACCAAGGGACAAAAGTGGTAAGTTGGAACAAATGGTCGCAACCGAAAAAGCTTCACAATATAAATCGCAAAGCTCCAGAGCTGGTTATCTGTGATAACTTCAAAAGTTACTCAAATTCACTCAAAAACTGGTTTTGGAGTGATGTTTATAGCAAAAACTCGAAATTGTTCGACCCGATTCAATCATCACCATTGATTCTGAATGCTAAGAAAAGTTTTTGCGTTGTAATCGGAAAAAATGGAAAATATTATCATCAACACATTCCAGGAAGGTTTGAAAGTTTATTTTGCTATAATTGACGACTGTTTCAGTTTGTCTCTTTTTCAAAACATCCTTTTATTATTTTTAATTGATGTGGTCTCCCAATATTGTCAAAAAAGATTTTGAGTAAACTTTTTAGCAATGCGAAACATTGCTGCTAGAGACTACAATTTTAGTATCTTCATCATAAAAGGGTAGCGCTCAAAACAATCTGAGCAATGCATTAGTCGTAATTTCCTACAAATTTACTTTAATAACAGTTTTTTGTATGTTTTTAATTTTTGTGTTGCAAGTAGTTGAAACTCTAGCCTAACTTTTTCATTGAAACATTTGCGCCCCGTCGCACTTATTCGTGAATTCCCCGAGGAAAACTGAATTTTTCGTTAGGTGGCATAACTATTTTGAGTTATTTCAGTCATTTTTTTAGTATTCAGTCGACAAATCAAAGGTAAAATGGTCTGAAAACAGATAATTTACTTTTCAGCTGAATTTGTTGCAGCAAATAATGAATCAAAGCTAATACTTGTCATATTTTCGTTTGCAACAACACGAATTGAGGCTTTTCTTTTATAACAACGACAATAAAAGTAAGTTTTTGTTCACAGAGAAATCCAAAAAAAAAAAACCATTGACAATATAATATTTCCAAAACGTTTTATGAGAGTGATTTTGACAACCTCAAGTCTTAAAAATCACCGTGAGAGCCGAAGATTAGACTGTGGAAAGTCTTTTTCTTCTAGCAATGTGTGGCTTAGCTCACTTATAGGCGGACGGCTACTCCCACTAGCTGCAATGGGAACTTTTTGCCCAATAACTTTCAAAAAATCAATAGAAGAGCCTAAAATCAGGCTGAAAATTATTTTTCAGCAATGTGTGGATTAGTTCTCTGGCGACTATTTTTACAAATGAAAAGGTAAACTTTTTTGCAAAAAAACTAGCAAATTCTCTCATACTTCTGCACATTTCCAAACAATACAAATTTCAGGTCTTTGCTCGGATTGTTTGCTCGAAAAAGGAAAAGTGGGACGGCGGAGCTTAACTTTCTAAAGTGCGTGTATCTAATTGTAAGGGCTTGTAAACATCGTCAGTTGCAAATATTGTGGTGGAATTACAAGCTGTCTTGTCATCCGAAATTTGTGGTTGACGATGTATCAATTTGATTATCAAAAATTCTGAAGGGTGAGTTTTCTCAATTTTGGAATTTTCAGATTTGAAGTTCCCTTTGTGGGGATGGAAGATGTAAGAAAGGGGATGAAAGATGCAAGAAAAAAAAGAAAAACATAATGGAAAATTGTACAAAAATGTGATTTTTATGTGTTCGGGCGAGAGTACAAGTCACAGAGAAACTGTCAAGCAGAAATAGTATGGCTAAAACAAGCTATGGGAAAAACTGTAAATTTATGCAAGAAAATATCAAACGATTTGTGAGAACCAAAAATATTGCATGATTGCATGATTTTTGAACTGTTCATAAAAATGTGGAAACTACAATGTATCTGGCAAAGCATTGCAAACTAGCTTAAAAATTACAGACTATAATAATTAGATTTCTGAAAATGAGCGCTACACCAAGTTTTTCAGGATTGGACTTTTCATTTTTTAAATTTTATTCTACCTTTCGTTTGTGTTCTTGAGCCAAGAATGAGCTTGAGGTTTTTTTTTGAATAATTGAAAAGTAAAATCTTGTTTTCCAGTCACCAAAACAGAACAGAAAAGATGTCCGATGATGATTAGTTCATCAGACACCATGACCACACATTCTGGTGAATTTCAAACATTGGCACTTATATAAGTACAAAATCCAATCAGAAGTGATTGACGTGTAAAGCAGCTTGAATCGAATGCGTCGACATCGTCGGATATTCAGATGATGATTGTACATATCCAGAAGCCGATACTGAAAGGAAAGCAAACTAAATCCAGAACACTCAGCTTTGCTGGAAGGGACAAGAAAAACTAAATGACAAAGACTCACGGCAAAATGGAATCCTGAGGAGACAACAGAAGCAGATTTAAATTTAAAAAACTTGCTTCATGTAGCCACGGATTTGTTGGTTCTTATTTCCTGTTGACTGTGCATTTGGAGATATGCTAACAAACAGCCGAGCTTGCTCATTGCAATGGTGAGGTCAACAGAATTTTCGGATATATCCGGCCATTGAATGTTTTCGTCGGTACGAGCAGAAGCGGGACAGAATTGTTTGATGGGATCTGTTTTTTCTTGAATCTTGAACCAGGTGTGAATACGAACAGACGGCTCTGCCGTTTCAGTTTCTTTTCCATTCTCTTGCATTTTGAATTAATTCGGCCAACGAATCAATTTTTTCGCATAATCCCACAGACAGTATGCCAAAAACGTTTCCGATCGTCCATGAAGTCTTCTGAAAAAATTACCGGTCATCCGCTGAAAATATAACTACAAGCCAACTAAACTAGGCTATAATTCAGCTATAAAGACATAGTTTTTTTTTTATCTATCAAAATTTTCTGTTTTTTATGTCCTACAGGATGTAAGTTGATAACTTCTTGATATCTTTCTTAGGAACTGAGATATATTGACTCGAAGTTAAGCTAAGCCGAATATCTCATCGTTAAAACTACAGTACCCCTGAATGATCCTCCTCCCCCCTCCTTCCCCCTGATCCTCTTTTATTGCTCCCATCGTGTGTGTTCTTTGGTCCGTTCCTCCTTTTCTCTAGTTTTCACTGGTCCCACATAGTTTCTCTAAACCTCCTATTTATATGTATTCTCTCGCCCAAGTGTTGATGTTTCTTTTGTTGTGGTCTGAACGGGTAGAAACTGGAAGCAATGAAATTTATTTTAGTGAAAAGCTGTGAAAAAATGACTATAATTATAGAATGCTGAAAAAATAGTGAATATCCGAGGTATTGAAATGAGGAAAAGGAAAACAATTAGTGAAATTTAAAATCGGAGAGGTCTAGATAGATTGTAGGAAAGGCAATATGAAGAAAATCAGTCGCTGTCGACGTCGTTGCAATCACTTTTCTCGAAGACGATCCCTGAAAAATCGATATTACTGGTGATAGCCTGAGCAATACCCCCACAAAACATTGAAAATCTTACCGCATCTTTTCCAGGTGTTATTCCCGACCATTGAACCCTTGGAGCGCAGGATAATGCTCTCCTCCAGGATCGTTTCCAAAATGTTTGTCTTTGAAATTTTTGAAGAGGTCAGACCCTCTGAAAATTAGCGATAAATCCAAACAAAAAGGAAAAATGGAACTCACTCTCAAAGATCTTCTTCGCGGCGGAGAAGCATTTGCCGAATTCGAAACATTTCGTCTTTTGAGGCTTAACGATGAAGGCGGTGTTCAAAATGACATCAATCTTCTCTGGAATTTCAAATTTTAGGAGAATCAAAAATTTGGAAACTAACTTTTCTTCAGTTTTGCCTCCTCGAAACTCTTCCATGGGTACTTAGCGGCCATATATTCTGGAAAAAACTGATTTCTTTTGTTTAGATTATTATTTCAAAACTCACTCATATTCTCTTCTCCGTACATGCGCATGTTTGTTTGTTGAAAGAGTGGTTGGGTTGATAAGCTGGAAAAAAATAATTGAAATCTCAGAAAACAAAACAAAAGGAATGCACAAGTCAGGTCTGCTCTATGACTCCCAAAGTGTGAAGATTCGCAAGATTACCCTATGTTTATACTTGTAATACAATACCAATATTGGTGAGTTGTTGACAACTTTTTTGTACAATTTCATCCAAACAAGATAAGCCGCATGAAACGAATCAAGTGCCGAAAAACTCAAAATATCACTAAATTCCGAATCATGTGCTTTCAAACCCGCTTATTTCGCTTTGTTAGATTTTTACACAAAAGTTGTCAACTACAAAATTTTAGCGCTATATTTGTTTAGTATAATCTCAAATTTTAAGAAAAGGTGAACAATCCTGGATCACTTGTTTTGGACTTTAAAGTTGACTATAATAGGAATACGAAAGCCGGGGTGCTGTATATCAATTCCTTTGCAAGCGGTCAAAAAGTTGTCAACTGATATAATGTTTATCACACTATCCTTAACATTTTGTTAGTTGACAACATTTTTGATAACTCTTATGGGGATTGGTATGTAGTACCCCAGATACCATAATCACGGGAAATCAATCAACCTTTACGACCTGTATCTCATCTCTCATGATAGCTATCAAAAAGTTGTTAACGAACAAAATGTTTATCATATTACGCAAAACATTTTGTTACTTCTCAATTACTCAATTACAACTTCTCAATTACTCTTACAGTAACCGAGATAAATGACAAAAACTCACGTCTGGAAGTATCGCGTATTACTTGTCAAGACTCGTTGGCTCGTCATTTCTTTCCATCTCCACAAGTCCATGCTCAATTGTGTAGAACTGTAATTTTTGAGATTTTGAAATTTTACAAAAAAAAATACTATACCTTAACATTTTCGTCTTCTAACTCTACACAAAATCCACGGCTAGAAAAATCGGCCATGTCCAAAACTTGGAGAGCTTTAGATCCGTCTCGGTATTCATTTCTCTGGAAGGTTCCAGAGATTTCTGAAAGATCCAAAAAATTACAAATTATGTAATTTAGAAATTTGAGATTCAGAAATTCAGAAAATTAAAAATTCAGAAGTTGAGAAAATCAGAAATTCAGAAAGAATAAGTAAATTGAATTTCCGGTTCTGAAAATTAAAATACTCACCATCCTCCAACACAACTCGCAGGAATAGGGAATATCGGAAGAATATATTGAAAATATTCCAAAAACCCTTCCATTTCTAAGGTTTATTGAAGTTTTCAAAAAGTAGATATGTAGGTTAATGCTCAGAAAAATAAAAGGAACTTTCCGATTCCATGCAGAAGGATGTCTGGGAAGTTCCTGAGTAGTTAGACCTCTATTCATTCAAGGGGTCATTAGAAGATAAAACTGAGGAATGGAGTTCTCTTGTAGGAGGGGGAGGGGGTGGGGGGCGTAGACCTGGACATCGAGTGCGAGAGATCACAGACACAGGGTGTGTAAGGAATTGAGACATGTGCTGGTTCTGCAATAAACAACGTCTGTACGGTCCTCTGATGAGCGTATATGTGTGAGAATGCGAGTACAAACGTGTGTATGTGTACTGTGCGATTGGAACGGACCACGATACGAGATGAGAAACACAGAGACAATGACTGTTTCTTTTTTCCTTTTAATTCTCTTTCATTATTTTTCTTTCTCTTTTTTCTCAGAAGATCCTCCCTCAAAAGAAAAGTAAAAATAATTAATGCCTTTTCCATCTCTGCCGGTGTGTTCTCTGGGTCGTCGTAGAACTCTCCGTCTTGGTAAAGCAGTCTCTTCAAGCCAAAGTCTTTGAATCAAGTTCTCGGATGTTTTGCTGGCGAAGTAGCTCTGAAAAATATCATTTTAGGGTATAAGCGGAAACATTCACTCACTAATGAAATCCGTGTGATCGTTATGTAGAGTTCGCGGGCTGTGAACAGAAAAATGCTCTTCCAAAGTTTATCCTTCATCTCGGCTAATGGTTTTTTGGAGGTGTTGTATACCCAATTGATCAGAAGTGACCAGAGGGAAAGCTTGAAACCTCTCAGAATAGCGAAGTTAGTAACTAGCAACATGTGCAGATAGTTTACAGAAGAGTTTCTGAAGACATCCAGCAGTCCGTAAGTCGTGGACCTGTCTTTTTGAGTTGGAGTGATGTGAGGGAGAGATGCTTGTTGGTCGGATGTCGATGGAAGTTCGGAGTCGCCGTCTGAATCTTGAATTGATCCTTGTAGAGAATGTTCATCTTCATTATCCACTTCAACCCGTTCCTGATCGTCGTCAAACTTCTGAGCATCGACCATCATTGCATACCGTAGTCCTAGAGAAATCAGTTCCTCATGGGTTCCATATTCCGCCACCTTCCCGTCTTCCACATACACAATTTTGTCTGCTCCACGAATTGTCGATAAGCGATGAGCAATCATTATTGTGGTTCTTCCTTTCCTTGCGTTGTTCAATGCATCCTGAACAAGCCTCTCGCTGTGAACATCCAGAGCAGAAGTCGCTTCATCCAGTTGCAACATCTTGGGATTCCTGATGGCAATGGCCACTCGTTGCTTCTGACCTCCGGATATTTGAATGCCACCGTCGCCAATTACTGTGTCGTATCCTTTGGGTAGTTTCATAATGATATCGTGTGCATTTGCCATTCGAGCTGCCAAGTCATCTTGAGTAGCATTTGGATTTCCTTTCAACCGATTTTCTCACCACTTCTGGAAATTTAAATTTTCTAGATTTCCTGAATTTCCTAGAGATCATATTAATTTCAACTGATGTAATTTAGGACGACTAAAAACAGTTTTAAATTTCAAAGAATAATGTACTCACCAAAACTATTTACGAAAACTTCAGGAAAATAGATTGAAAATATTCCAAAAACCCATTCATTAGTAGGGTTTATTGGTTAATCTTCAGAAAAAATAAAAAAAGAACTTTGACTTCCATTCAGTAGGATGTCTGAAAGTTCCTAAATATTGAGACGTCTTTTCAGTGAAGTCCTCAAGGGAAGCTAAAACTGAGGACCGAAAAACATCAGACCTCAGTCGTCGCTGTATGGAGGGGTTATGATGTGGCCAGGAACTCCAAGGAATATGTGATGAGGAGACGCAGACGCCAAAGTGATAGTAAGAGATTCGATTTCATTGGTAAAATAAGAGACGCAGCGTCGATGGCCACGTATATTTTTTGCGGTCGCCCGACAGTCTCTTTTCCGCGAGCTGTCGCCCGAACGATGAAGTGGACCCCAAGAGGGCGAGAGGGAAAGAAAAAAAAACTGAACGATTGCGAAAGGGGAGTTGAGAACACCGGAGATTTGAAGTTACTGTTTGCGCTATAAGACAAATAATTAAAAAAGTGAGCTTCGCATGAAAGAGTGATCTCAAAATTAGAACTACTTTGTCTGCTGATTGCACTAATCTGTATATCTTCAGCTACCCGTCACACCGTCTCTTGTATCTTCTTTTGACTATTAGCGCTATGCATCTTCTTTGATAAATCGACGAATTCATGTAAACTTTTTTTTTGAAGCAAAAAAGATTTGAGATAAGGAAAGGGGAAAAGAACCGGTGAATAAGGGAATATTGACGGCAGTGAAGATGAACACTGTAATAGAAGAAATTATGAAATATCAGGTTGGGAGCTTCAGAAGGCATATCATGAAAAGAAAGAGAGGCATAACGTTTGAAATAAAAGAGACAGTGTGAAATTTGGCTCCTAGACGTTTGCGAACCACGACACTTGCGAACCCGACAGTTGAAAACGCGACGGTTGCGAACCACGACGTTTGCGAACCCAGGTCCGCAATTGCGCGTGGTGGTGTTTGCACAGAAATGCGAAAATCTTGTTTTCAGCTTTAAAAAAAGAAATATTGCGTATTCTTTGTTAGAATTCGGGGAAATTTGAAGAAATACATGATAAAATAGTCATGATTGTGGATAATGGTGATCAGTAAATAGATGTTCTTCTTCAAAACATTATATTCAGATAAAGAACCGTTTATGATATTTGACGAAGTACATCCAACAAACGGGAAGAGATACGTCGCATTCGGATCAAAAGTGGGACTTGAAATGTTGGAGAAGTCGTCGTTGCTCTTATCAGATGGCACATTCTCAGTAGCACAACCACCATTTGTTCAACTTTGGACAATTCATGCTACCTTCAGTGAATCCACGTTTCCAGTAGTTCATGTTTTGATGAGTGGCCGCCAGATCGTGGACTACGATTATGTGCTGGGACGTTTGAAATCGATCATTCCACTTTGGGACCCTCAGGATTATCTTGGAGACCTCGAAATCGGACAAGCAACAGCAATCAAAAATGCTTTTCCAAACATTCGCCAGACATACTGTTACTTTCATCTGTTACAGGCCTGGTTCCGACGATTGAAACAGCTTAAGCTGCAAGATTCGAACAGCCGAAATGCAGAATTTCGTAAAGTATATTCGAAACTTCTACGTGGGACCGGTCAGAATTTTGAAGTTCCCTCCAGCCACTTGGAATGTCTCGGACAGATCTTTCCGCCATCTTCCTCGAACTAAGAACTCCGTAGAATCACAACATCGTAATCTGGAGGCATGTGTTGTTGACACAAGAGGAAGATCGACACCACTACTCTCAGAACTTCTCAAATGTCTCCGTCAGGAGGCGAGCAAACTTAAGTTTGACAAAGAAGCTCTTGAAACAGATCCAACATACAAGGTTAAAGTTTTCACTTATATTTTTCAATAATTATCTTATAGGTGTCTGCTGAACGCAAGAAGAAAGATATTCTAAAAGATCAAAGAATTCTCAAAGTTCTGGATGCGAGAATTGCTCTAGGCTCACAACTGAAGGGTATTTCTTTCTTCAAGGCAATTCGTGCAGCGAAAAAGTATACCTAATTTGATTTCTGTTTTATTTCTTCTTCATCATTGTTGTTGCTTTTGTTGTTCAATTTGTTGTCTTTTTTTTTTGATTTTGCTTCGTTAATTTTGTTGTCATTTCTGTTCTAAAATAAATTTCAAAAAATTTTTCGTGTTTCTTCTATTATTTTATCATGTATTTCTTCAAATTTCCCCGAATTCTAACAAAGAATACGCAATATTTCTTTTTTTTACTGGAAACGTGGATTCACTGAAGGTAGCATGAATTGTTCAAAGTTGAACAAATGGTGGTTGTGCTACTGAGAATGTGCCATCTGATAAGAGCAACGACGACTTCTCCAACATTTCAAGTCCCACTTTTGATCCGAATGCGACGTATCTCTTCCCGTTTGTTGGATGTACTTCGTCAAATATCATAAACGGTTCTTTATCTGAATATAATGTTTTGAAGAAGAACATCTATTTACTGATCACCATTATCCACAATCATGACTATTTTATCATGTATTTCTTCAAATTTCCCCGAATTCTAACAAAGAATACGCAATATTTCTTTTTTTAAAGCTGAAAACAAGATTTTCGCATTTCTGTGCAAACACCACCACGCGCAATTGCGGACCTGGGTTCGCAAACGTCGTGGTTCGCAACCGTCGCGTTTTCAACTGTCGGGTTCGCAAGTGTCGTGGTTCGCAAACGTCGCGGTTCGCAACTGACGGGTTCGCAAACGTCTAGGAGCCTGAAATTTAATAACATCATTGTCATAGTGAACGAGAAGGGCGTTTCCAACGGCTTTGGAAAATGGGAGATCCCGGCATTCACTGAGATTTGATTTTTTTTAAATTAACTTTGAAATTAAAATTAATGTTCTGAGGATGTGAGGTCTTATATCGGAAGGAGAGACAAGGCAGTGATGGGAGAGATGGGAGAAAAACGAAAAGCAGACTCTAACTATAGATTGACTCTTTAGTGCCGTGAAGACACCCAAAAGCGATTTATTGGGTCATTGAACAGAATAGCCGAAAGAACGATGAAAATTTGATAACAAGAATTCTGATAAATACTTGAATTCCATAGATTTTACGCCAATAGTTTTTTTTAGCTTGAGAGAGCTGAAAATGAGCAAAACTATGTCGGAAGAGTCGGAAGTCTCGGAAGTACGGAAGAAAAAGTCAGTGAAATTGGCCTCGATACCTATGAAACAGAGGGAGAGGTGTGTGGAACAACGGAAATTCTGAGGTGCCTCCTGGATTATAATACTACTAACAAACAAGCAATGAGCTTTGTATAAGTGTGTTTTCAGGTGCAGAATACTGATAAAGATTCTCTCTCTCTCTCTCTCTCTCTCTCTCTTCTCTCTCTCTCTCTCTCTCTCTCTCTCTCTTTCTTTCTTTCTTTCTTTCTTTCTTTCTTTCTTTCTTTCTTTCTTTCTTTCTTTCTTTTCTCTGTTTTTTTCTCTTACTCAGACACCACCTGAAAATTTCGACATGTCTTCAAAAAAAAAAACATTAAAAATTCATATAAAAATGATAGTAAAAAGAAAAACAGTTAAAAAAAGAGACAATTTAGAAATTTTCGGATATCCGCAGCATCAGACATTGCATCGATACTCCGTTTCGCTGCTGTTCCAAGAGCTCCATCCTCCTGAAATTAGTTAAAATCAACTGAAAAGTAGGTTTCTGTACATCGATTTTCATTGATTTTCTCTGGCAATTTGAAACAAAAACTTACAAAAGGTGTAGTCTTCGACTTGTTTCTTTCTGCTTCTTCTTCACTCTGTCCATGACTTTGACTCTTCTCGTGAGCTTGGATGCATACCAAATAGCATTGTTGACATTTTCTTGAAATTATACTTTTATTGAAAAAATAAACTAAATTAAACAACAAACTAACTTTCATGTGCTTTTCGAACTTTTTTCCATAGTTTTGGCATGTCTCTCTGGATCTGAAAACGAAAAAAAAACAATTTTTGACAACTCAAAGTTTCTTCAATCCCACGTTTTTCAATTTCGCTTTGAGTTTCTTCTCTACGACCTCGCACTTCCCTAGACATGGCCTTTAGCCAATCGAGATCGCGCTGCAGGGCTTTGACTGGAATTCGAGTTTTAAATTTTCATAATTTTGAAATCAACTCACTATGCTCCTCCTGTTCTCTTTCAAAATTGTCCATTTTTGTTGATGAAAAGCTGAAAAACTGTTTGCATTAATGACCCAAAAACTGGAGAACATCCGTGAACCCATTTTTCGGTTATTCATCAGTCGGGATAGAGAAATAAAACTCACCTTATTCAAACTTCTGCACGATAAATAAAGGAATAGAAAGTGATTAGTTAGTAAAGTAATTTGAGAAAAAATCAAAGAAAGATCTCCAGATTCAATTCATTGCTAGGATTCTTTGGAAATCTTCCTAGAGGCCGAAAAAAATCAGGTATCAGCCATTTGAATTTGTATATAATGCGATGCCGGCAAGGGTAATGGAAAGAGAGAGAGAGAGAGAGAGAGAGAGAGAGAGAGAGAGAGAGAGAGAGAGAGAGAAAGAGAGAGAGAGAGAGAGTGAGGAGACGCAGCGGGTGTAACAGAGACAGGGGGCGCGGAAGTGGAAAATCGATACAGTTACCCTGTGGTTCTATCTAACGCGCGCGTCCTTCCCACGTGGTTCTCACTCTCAAACTCCCCGTCGTCCGTTCATCATTTGATTTGACCCCCGACTGTTGCTCGGTTGGTGTATCTCTCATCGGCAGGCCTCCTCACACAGTGAAATGACCCCCGAAAATTCTTACCGAGTGCGTTCTGCTCTCCCCATCCGTAACTTACGTGTTCGCATGATGGTCCTTCCCTGTCTTCTCCCCCTCTCGTTAGTTGATCGATTTCGTTTTCTCCGCACCGTCTGGTGACCTTCTTTCTGCTCTCTTCGTTTGTGGCTTGCGGTGTCCATTTTTCGCAATTCAGGATTTCTTTGAGATTAATTTGAGCTCGTTGAAACACCAGAATTCGTAAACATCGTTTGGCTCCTGTTACTGACCTAATGTTTCAAACATCTAGGATGAGCAGTCGAGCGCTTCATTTTCCGTCCAAAGAATTAAAAATAGTTCTTCAAAACCTCCCCCATTAACGCTTAACGACCTATTGCACTCGGAAAACTCTATAATTCACCTGAGAGGGTTTAAATGAGATCGTTAATCTAGTTTCCTTTGTGAGCTCTTGTTTATCTGTCGGTTCGAATATGTTCTTCCTTGTGTGGTTCATAACGGAGCACAAACCGTTTTTACTCGGATTGTCAACCTGTTTCTATGAACATTACTCGTGATATACGTGCTCAAACGGAAGAATAACTTTTCTCGACACACACTCACTGCGGATCGAAGAAGAAAAAAGAAACAACTTAATAAAGTGAGTTATTTGACATATTTGAAAAACTGAGAAAACTTTGAGCATTTCAGTTACTTCAACTCCATGATGAACAAAAAGGATCTGACAACGTCTAAGGATCCACTGGACTTTGATTCGACGGTTGACATGGTTATGAAGCTCTATTCAAGATAAAACATGAGAAATGAAGAGTGACAATGTGCTCCGAATGCAAATTCCGCAGTCTGTGGAGGTTATCAAGAACCGAGAAGTCGTTGTGAGGCTAGGGCTTTGAAATTTTCAGTGTTAAAAATGGTAAATTTCAGTTGCATCTTCACATGAGACTGAATTGGAGCTTCAATATTTCTCCGATGACGAACAATGTGGCACAAGTTGCAATATGAACCAGACGTCGATCGCTGTAACGTTTCACTTTCCGATCTTCCGGATTTTCAAAATGCAACAGTCCTGACCGCCTTCTCGATGAAGGATGCTCCACATCTAAGACGAAAGAGGCTAGTTATTTGAAGAAAGCTCAACCAACGATTAGAAGTACCATCCACAGTATTTGATTTTCAATGTTTTTTCAGATACCAGATTTTCAAACAGACGAATCGACGGATAAGATGATGGCCGAATGAGCGAGGAATCAATAAATTTATGAATAACCACTGTTGTCAAGGGAAGAGTGCTGCCATGCCACAAAGATTGATCATGACAGTTCTTTGAAGCAGGAGCATGAGTCTCAGTAGTACACTTGGAAACGCAGGAACTGTCACATCGCGACAACCACACCTAGGAATAATGTTAAATCTTCTAACCCAGCCGCGATATGTGAAGAAGGTTCACAGAACGCTCTATATGCTTCAAATATAAACTGGAAGATTCAGGTAAGCCAGTCGATTTTTCAATAATTATGTTTCCAATCCTTCTAGATCCTCTTCAAAACGTCTCTTGAAATGCTGAAGAAGAGGAGGAAAAAGCAAATTCATGGGATAAGATCTTCAACAAGTGGATCACGCTGTAGGAAATCTGGCGAAACATCCGACATGTAAGGAATGAGAAAAAAACTCAGCGGCGTTAAGCCGAAGAATTCATCGCACGGCTAGAGAATTCAGTGGTGGCTGATGGATGTGTTCTGCTAATTGTGTTGCTCCGCCCCTCACTTAGCCTTCATTAAATGAGATCGTAACGTGAGTTCATTTTACCTTGGCAATTAAAAAATTCGATGTTTCAGATACTATTAAAGAGATCAAGAATCTGTAAAAATTGAACATTCTCCGGGAAAACTTTGTGCGAGATGTGTTCGGACTTCCGGAAAACTCAATTTTTCTTTGCAAACAGCATGTTTTTACTCCGCTACCATTTTAACTCATGATCGACGTCGCACCGTTACGGTTGTTCTTGAAGACGAGACCGTTAAAAAATGATTGTAAACAAGCTAGCAGAAGGTTTTTGATATCGCGTTGAGAAGAGTCTTAGAAAAGAATTGATGCGTATTGACGCGCTGACTCTATCGCCAAAAGAGCTCCTGAACTGGCTTGAGACATTGGGTCTGGTGTTTCCCCGTTCCCAGTAGAGGTCATTTATTTTTGTTCTCTTTATTTCAGCAGAAAACAACCTGGTCAAAAAGAATCATGATGAATCTTTCCTTTGGAAGATCCAGGTAAGCCGGAAATTTTTCGAATATACCTATTCACAGTTTTTCCAGATCCGCTCCGAACCAGTTCTGACATGAAATATTGATGGATCTATTGATTCTTATCCCGGATGTTGCTCAATGGAATAATTTGAATCAGATAGTTCAGACTAGACTTGGTGTTGCTGATTTGAAGGTTACTGATCATATTGGTCCAGCTATCACTCTGCATCCATTCAATAAAATCGTAATGTAAGATCACTGAACCTTGGAAATTTGTTCAAAAAATTCAATTTTTCAGATTTTGTTCAAAAATTGAGAATCGTTCAAAAAGATGTTCAAAAAATTCGAAGCTGATAATGATGATCTTCACCTTCCGATAGAATGCATTGAAGAACTTTACCGAAATTTCAATTATCTTGCAACGTCTAACCTGTTAGATCTGTTCTGGAAAGGCTGTCGGGAATAAAATAACGAGGTGATGAGAAACACCTTCTCAGTGAAAATTCTAGAACTTCGAGGTATTATGATAAGTAAAAGTGTTGTGGTTCAATTATCTATCATTTTGCAGGACACCACCTTCTTGATAAAATCATCGTTAAACGCGTACTCATTGGACACTCGGCTCACTCCTGGAAAATGCTGTGCAAGTTTAAGAGTTTGGACTTTCAAAAAAAATTCTTGCTCATCGATTATGCAGCTCAACAAAATTTCTGATTTTCCGCCATTTCGTTTTCGAAGTGAGAAAGTGAGGCATTTTTGTATTGCAAAAGAATATTTTCAACAATCTCCTGGAGATGGGCCATGAGAAAAGAATCTATGGCTCAGACATTTTCAGTTTAGCTTGAAAAAAAAGACGCAAAGATTTTATGCAGCTGTACTTCACGCAAAAAAAAATTATTCATTTTTTTGGAGATCAATCTCATTTTCCTATGTTGAATGATGAAGCCAAAACTCGGATAATGGTATGCGGATAAGCTAACGAAAAACAGAATATGGAAAAAGTTGCTTCAGTCTGTGCTCAACTCGAAAAGGAAAAAATTTTGCGAAAGTTGTCGACAAGGAATTTTGTTTTCACATCATCTCATGTTTGCTGCCGTCAAGAATGATATAATTGGGTCGATGAGAATCTTAGTCCCAGAGCCACATCACAGAACTGTTAAGTGAGTTTTTACTTCTCTTCCAGAAAACAACGGATAATCCGATTTGGCTGCCCCTTGTTTTGCTGAATTCTACTCTTGCGCTCCATTGTGGCTTTATGAATCTATGCAGAAGACAACCATTGAAAACGACACCAACGATAAATTTAAAGGATTCTTGAGATCTTTCAGGAATCCACCAAACTGACGTCAAGATTCAAATTTTGGGGCTCTGTCAAGAGGTTGATACAAGGAAGTTGTTTTGAATGGAACGCCAATGATTGGTGCAATGTGGCATTGAGATTATTTTCAAGACTGGAAAACCATTGATGGACGTCACATGATTGTTGGAGGACGAGGTTCTGTTCCAGTATCTATGCCACAACCGAGGTCTTTTATTACTGAGTCCATTCTCGTACAATCATCTAAAATTTTGCAGGATACTATTTTTCTTGAAAACGTCATCGATGAACGCGCTTTCTATTTGTCAAATGAAGACATTACTTTCTCCTGGAAAACTTTGTGCGAGAGGTGTTCGGACTTCCGGAAGACTCCATATTTCTTCGAAAACAGTTTGTTTGTACTCCGCTATGATTGTAACTCATGATGGACGAAATACTCATCGCCAACAGAAGATTATTGATATCGTGATGAAAAGTGTTTTCAAGAAGGATTGGGCGCCAACTCCCACACCATAGGTGAAAGGTGAGGTATTCTTGTCTTCCTAGAGTATTGTACCTGAAAAGGTACAGTTGAGTATCTCAAAACATTTATTTTTCAGCACGTCAACGCGTGAAAAATTATCAATCATTTCGAAGAAGATCAATCAGCTGAACCAACAGCCACAACGCTCTAACCATCCCATGAGTAATAATAGTGACAGTGTGCCTCGTCCGCGCCTTGCATTTATCCGTGGGATCATCAAGCATGAAGAAATCGGTAACTGTACAAATATTGAGGTAAGTGACTCAATTTTTTTGGAGCTATTGATAAAAGGAAAAAATTACAGTTTCTATGTTTTCCTTGCAACAATCAGAGGCAAAAATTGCGGATTCACTGTGAACAATCCAAATGACGATGAATAAACGATGCCATGGCTTCAGTAGGCTTCGATTCGGAGCGAGATAGTTTATTCTGTGCATTAATCGTGTCCATCATCGAAAAATCATCCGCAGATGTGAAGATCTGACCTACAAGGTGTTGATTCAGACGTACCGCTTATTCCGGAAGAAGGTGAGTTAATTTTGCTTTCCAAAAAAAAAACCGCCAACGGCCTCAAAATGTATGGCAAAGAGGAAGTTGAACATCCGATTCACAGCCCAAAAACATATCTTTTCAGAATGCCCAAGCGTATCGTCATCAAAAGAACATGGATCATCTTGCAACGAACAAGCAGCTTGGCATCGCCGTCATCTAGAGGTTTATCAAAGCCAAACAATAAGAAGAAAAGAATTCCAACACTTTCTTACCAAATTATTGAGAGCCAACTTTTAGATTTTTGAGTGTTCAGAAGATGATGGGAACGACATCGCACTTATTGCGCCTGTTGAAAAAATTTTTCCAAATATTTTTTGATGCATTTTCGTGTGAAGAAGGTTGGGCCTTCGTTATGCTTCAGAGGAAGCGGTGATGCCAACTTGGAAATCGGATGTTATTATTGTCAATAGAACAGTTTCTGCTCCTGACAAAGTAGGCGATTCAAAAGATTTGAGAATTTAAACTTAACGAGAACAACTTCAGTTACTTCACCACATCAAGCCGGCAGCACTGCTCACGTCTGTTTCTCAATTGTGTCAATGGTTTGGTACCCAGAATCCGACTAGTTTCTGGTGAATGGTCATCCATTGCGATTCGAGTTGGCCTCACACAGCGAGATAGCTCGTTTGTGTCTAAGACGTCTTCGCCGGGAGAGAAACTTCTGGAAAGGAGCCAGGATCACACCTACATTGTGTTGAATTTGATTTTTTGCTTTCACTGTAAGAAGGGTTAGTTTTATGTCATAAAAAAAACATCTCAAGCAAGAGTAAGAGCAAAACTAGTAGAAGTTGGTATAAAGTCACGTGTGATTTTGTGAGGCAAGTTGTGGACTGAATGATTTACCCACACCAAAATTTATCTCAAATACATTTTTACTCGATGGTAATAAAAAATGAGTTGAAGATGCTTTGAAACTGGGTCGGTGTTCGAAAGTATGACATTTAGAAGCTCGTAGTGTATAGTGTTAATCCAACTTTCGAACACCAAAAAACTAAGTATGAAGTCTAAGATAAAAAGTGGGGCAACATAAATTATCAGAATTTTGAAATTTCCGACTTTCAAAATTTTGCAAGTTTCGGAATTATTCCGAAAGTGGTCAGAATTTTCTTTATTTCGAAATTCGTTCCAAACATCCCAGGTGGTATTTTTCTAGTACCATTTTCTCTGTGTCTAGCTTACATGAAATCCTTGAATATTTCTAAAAAACAAAGATTCAAATTAAAAATTTATTGAATAAATTTTAATCCAAAACCATTTGATGAGTAATTGCTGTTTATTGTTGGGTTCTGTATAATCCATTCCTACAAACTTCTCGAGATATTTCATAATCATCTTCATCCGACCGATCCTAGTTTTCTGTTTATACACTTCTAGTTCCAGCAATGCAATCTCCAACTTCTGTTTTGTGCGACTCTTTGCAGACGCATTAGACGTCTTCACAATTCCTGCGCGATTTTTCTCCATTGCGATCCTTTTCACCTAGGGCTTCCTTGTTGGCAAGAATGCCTTGGTGACCAGAAGAATAGATTTCCGAGAAATAGAAAAAATTGAAAAATTTTAGTAAAACGATCTAACTTGCCTATGTGGACGACTTCCATTTCTTGCTGGTTTATCGATAACGATGGCAATGATGATAGTGGTGGAGAATCTAAAGATTATAATTTTCTGTCATAAATATATTTTACAATTTTTCTGCAAGAGAAGTCGTCTTCAGGAAAAGTTAATTCTGGTAGGATAGTACTTCAATTATTCGAACTTCCGTTTGAATAAATTACTAGTAGCGTTATCTAATTTTCAGTTATTTCCTGCCCAGTTCTAGTTGTTACTCACCCTCAACAGTTAGGTTCCTTGGTCTCGATTGAGTCTTCATTTCGACCAGTGGAGAATAACTTCTCATCCATCATTCAGCAATCTAATCTAGAAACTGAAAACAAGAAACAATTAGAAACATTTAGGGTGAAAAGTTTCAAAAAATTGCTCAATAAAACAAAAAAGTAAAATTGAGATCTATACTTTTTTCAAACATTTATATAGTCCACCATTTTGGAGATCAAAAAATTGAAACAAGCTAATTTTTACCATTATTCAGCATAATTGCACTTGGAAACATTCGTCATTTGTAAAATAGAGGAAAACAAATTTAATTTTGAAAAGCAAACTTACCTATTTTATTTGTAATCTTCAGAAAAATAATACAATTGTTAAGCATGCATTCATTTGAAGGATTTGTTTAAAATATTATATCATAATTAGGAAAATCAAAAAAAAACCAGAAGACTGCCGAAATTCAGATAGATGTCATTGTTGAGGGTAAAAATGAAGTAGCGGAGGAGGCTAGGAGAAAGAAGAATGATAAGAGGCGTTAGAGAAAAAGAAAACAACTGGAACGTGGCGCACCGAATACGGATATAAAACGATAGACATAGAGAAGAACTGCAAACTAGGAGCCGCGGCCTCACGAAACGCATAAATCGCGAGGAGAATCTCACGAAAAACTCAACGTCAATGTAAACCGCCAGTTTGTAGTATAGAGTGTTAGCGCAATATTTTAACACTTTGAAGCCGGGAGTCTGAAAATGAAGACGAAAATAACGAGTGGGTAATCAGCTGTGCGCAGAAAGCGTAGGAACTAAAATTGAAAAATTTATCTTTTATTGAAAATTGGCCAAAACAGGGAGGCCAGATGTTGTGTGTAATCTTGCGAAAACTTGTTGAAATTCTACCATTTTTCTCTTGTCATTCTAAAATTCTGAAACTTAAAAATTCTATAACTATGAAATTCTGAAATTTGAATTCACAAGTACGAAGTTTTGCAATTCTGAGATTCTGCAATTCTAAGATTTTGAGATACAGAATTACTGAATGTGAGATACTGAAAATTTTAAATTCAGAAATTTTTTTGATTTTAAAATATAGCTCCAATTTTCATGATTTTAAAATTCTGAATATCTGAGTTTTTGAAATTTTCAGATTCCTACTTTTTTAGATTCTGAGACAATGACTAGAAATTTAATCGTTATTCTTAATTTTCAAATTTCGCAATGTCATCAACCTTCCAAATTATGTCGATCGAATCCAACGAAGCTTATCCAATGACCACTAACATTCTCGTCAGCTGAGACTATCGGAACTTTTAAATTAATGTCTTTACTCTTGATACTGCTCCCGTTTCTGTTGCCCTAGAGCCATCAGTAGCTGATCATGGTACTGTAGACCTGTGAGCCGGCCTATTAAAAATTCCCATTTAGTGAGTGGCTGCGGTACCAGGTGATGTTATTTTGGCTACAAGCTGCATCGGGCACGCGTAGAGCTCCTGACAGGCTCAGAAGCTTATCGCGTGCGCAGTACTTTGTTTCGCTTCAATCTTTCTAGTTCGCTGCAAATTTATAAGCTCACCTCTTTTTTTTTTTGAACTGCCTCGTGACAACCGTCCATGAATAGATGCTGTTAATTAAAGAATCAGCTTTATGGCCAAAAATAACATACCTCTGTCGAACTTAAGAATGACATCTGGCCCATCGACCATGTTATAGAACATCTTCTCAACCATTGCATATTTGTAGGCGCACTTCGACATTTATACTGAAAATGGAAAATTCGATGATAGTTAATAATTATCGAGGTGTCTACCATCAGAACAAATCTCTTGAAAGTGATTGGGCATCAATGTGATATATCAGTTTCCGTACTAAAAATTGCCTTTTCAGTGCAAAAGCAACGTTTTCAAAGACGATTTTCTCAAGTCCTAGGACGTTTCAAAGCATGAAATTTTTGTGTTATTCTCAAATTTTAATGAATTTTGATATTTAAAATTTTTCTCATACATTTTTTTCTTTCAATTTCCGAAGAAATCTGGAAAATCGTGAAAAATATCAAAAATAAAATTTTATTTTGTTCTTGAGAAAAAGTGTGAAATTTGAAATTTTGTTCAAATAACACAAAAAAATGCATGCTTTCAAACGTTCTGAAACTTGAGAAGATCGTCTTTGAAAACGTTGATTTTGCACTGAAACGGCGATTTTTGGTACTGAAACTGATATAACTCGACTGAAACTGGTGGGTGGATTCTAAAACTTTTAGAGATGTCTAGATAGACGATTTCCAACATATCCTGAAATTTTCATTAAAATCTGGGTTTGTGAGGTGTTGAGGTTCCCTTGTCAGATGAATTTAATACAATTTTCTCTGTAGTTAGTTGTCGCGAAACTCGAGAATCTACATTTGAAAGTAGGGAAACCAATATCCGTAGTCACGAAACTGGGAAATCGAGAAGTGGAGTACTGAAAAGTCGGGAAACTGTGGGAGTCGAAATACCTATAAATCAGGTAGTCCGGAATTGGGGATCGGAAATTCGGAATTCGAGACGTCGGGAAGCAGTCGGAAAATCAAGAAGTCGGGAAACCAAAAAGGTTTGAGGTCGGATTTTTTTTTGTAAGACACAAGTTGAAAAATGTTTCATGAAAATTTATTGAAAAGAAATTCGGAAAAATTATAGGATAACACAGAGCATATAACAATGACACAACAAAATACAAAAAATTCAGATGAACAACATCACCTTTTCAAACTTCATCAGCCCAGCCTTCCACTGCCTTTCCTGCTCCTTTCTGAGGATTTGCCACATCTTCGTCCACTCCTCATCCTCCGTCGATTTCAGTTCGTTCCATTTTGGGTCTGAAACTATAGGAATATGATTGGACGAATTGAATGGTACTAACTTACATTCTTGCGTGCATCTAGCTGTTCGAGGCGTCGTTGACCTTCTGGGAAGCCTTATTCTGACTTGGATTGAAGAAGTAGCACCCAAGTTGAGAACGGAGATGGCGCCTTATTACCATTTCGGCGGAGTGCCTTTCCGCATTTGGAGTTGTCGAATTTCTATAAATATTGAATGAGTACTCAACAACGTATTGCGAAAGGCAATGGAAATACGAAGGGCGAAAGAAAGTAGAAAATTACCTCGAAAACTATTGTGAAATCCAGCTGGCAACATTGGTCCAGTTTCATTTTTGTACAGAAAGTACAGAAATGTCGGGCGTGGCAGATCTGGAATGGAATAACTTAGGATTGAATGTTTGAAAAACTGTTTAAATGTTAGGCTGTTTGGAATGTTTGTGTCTTTTTTAACGTCAGATACATTCACCGTAAAATTGGTCAAGACGTTGACGGATAAACTGAAGGCAATGACCATCGTTATCAATGACTTTCTGCCAATGCCCAAGTTCCAGATAAGAAGCATTTGATCACTATTGGGGTATAGACAGTATCAGACTCGACCAATATACTGATAAAACGACAGATCCCTCACTTGTACCCCTTTCAAAATGCAATTTTTTCAACAAATTCAGAATTTTTAAGAATTTTAGAGTGCTCTTCAAAATTTTGCAATACTTGTACAGATCCATTTATTTTTCAAAAACTTGTTTTCGATGATTCAAAAAAAGATAAACTAATTCACTAACCTTTTTTGTTTCCGATAGTTTTCATACACTCCGTTGAGAAAAATTAAAAATACTAAATATTCAGAAATCCATTCAGTCAAGTCTTTATGGAATAAATAGAGAATTAACAAAATTTCAGAAAAATAAGATGGGGAAGAAGGCCATTCAGTCAGGTCTTCTGGGAGACCGCCATTCAATGAAGCGGCTATCGCATAGCGGTCTCCGGGAGAGAATGAAAAAATTTTCAGTTTTTGTCAGAATCAGAGGACTAAAAAAACACAGAGAAACAAAGGGAAAGGGAAATATTGCAGGATAGGGAGAGACGAAGATGGTGATGACAAATATTCAAATACTGGCACGGTGCCCGCTCCACGTGTGCGTGTTTCGTCTCAGAGAGACGCAGAAAGATATTTTATGATCATTGTGATACGAGATCATGGTCGGGGCCGGGTTATAAAATACCAGGTCGTAGGAGAAGTTAGTTTGAGCAAACTAAAAAAATATACGGAGGTTGGGGAAACTGAATTGATTCTTTGAATTGAATGTTTGCGTGAGAAACAAGGAAAATATACAATGCATGCTCAGCTCGGACATTGACATTCTCCAGCCGGTAAAGATTATTGTACAGGGTGGCTATTAATTATTGACACCAAACTTGCGAGCTAGATATGATGCATACCAGACGCACTAATATGTGTTCTTTTATATTTTTCTTATTCTTCTACTCATTGTGCATTTCCCTGTCAAATTTCATCAAATAATATTACGTCTGAACTGAATGGTGGCTCTTTTTCCAACCCTTTTTTCGATCAACAACGGAACAATTGAAAATGGCCTCATGACTGATGTTACAAAACCAGTCCGTGTGGACCGCATGTTAGTCGAAAGTACTGCCCATAAATGTTTTCTTATTCACATTGACGTGGGCTATCTAATAACTGATTTTGGGGTATCTGTGACATCAGATACCATCGTTATAGTCGTGAAAAAGAGAGTTTGCGAAAATTCAGGTGAGTGTTACAGAAAGCTCGCTGTTGACTTCAAAATGGTTTAACGCTTGATGAAAATTATTTTCAGAAAAGAACAATTTCTAGCCTTTTTAAAAATACTTAGTGAGCTCTCTGGGAGAGGGACACCAGAGTATTGTGGCTCAAAACGCTTGGAAGTTTCTACGCGGCACGTTCTAAACACTCACGGGAGGACACTACTTTGGGGTAATCATTTTTACAGTCGATGGCAACAAGGTCCCTCGAAATTGCAGAATTATATTCAAAAATATGTCATCTGTCTGCCAGTAATTAAAAATTGCAAATGGAATTTCGCTTGCCGCCACGATTCTGATCTTTGATGGAATCACTGGAAATTGCAAATAATTCCTTGTTTTCCTCAATTTTCGAACCAAAATCAGCTATAGAACAAGTCTACGTTATCAAAATTTTGCATTAATCTGAATCCTACTCGAAAAGTTAACATAGGACGTTTTGACGAGATTGAGCCACGGTTTTCAGTGCCAAAGACACCCCAGAGTGGTTCAAACTCAATTTTCCGTAGTTGAACTAAGCACAAGAATGGATCGATTTCTTTCCAATCTTGAAACCAATAAATTATTCAGTTTTAGGGTATTGGACCCAAATAGTGTCTTCATGAAAATTCAAAATATCACACTTCTGATGACCCCACCCCCCTTCAGAAGATATGAGCGCAAAAAGGTCGAAAATACCTCCGTGCCGTCGTTGCCTCATTTCCGAAGCTTCTGAAGACTGTCGTCAGAGTAAAAAGAAGTGTATTTGAAAATTTTTGCATTATTATAAGTTTTGTGCGTCTGATATTATTTTATCCAAAATTTCGAATAACTTCATCAAATTTTAGGAGAGTTATGAGAGCTTGGATCGGTGTCAATAATTAATAGCCACCCTGTATTTTTATCCAAACAGCAAACATTTCAGACTTCAATCGTCTCAGACACACTATTATCATTACAGGGTGCATACTTGTGAAATTTCGGCCCGGCCCGGTTCGGCCCGGCGGCCCGGCCCGGCCCGCCCGGCCCGGGCCGGGCCGGGCCGGGCCGAGAGAAAATTTTCAGGGCCCGGCAGAAAAAAAACAAAATTTTTGAAAAATGAATTTAAACAGCCGCCATTTTTGTCAAAGCGATAAACAACGCGAATGCGGAATTTCGGGGCAAATTCTCTCATACAACCATCTCTTATACTACCTTTCTCTTATACTACCGAGTCTCTTTTACTACCACTGTCTCTTATACTACTTATTTTCAATGTGTCTCTCATACTACCAAGTCTCTTTTACTACCAAGGTCTCTTATACTACTTTTTACCACAGAGTCTCCCATACTACCAAAAGAAACAAGACTTTCGGCCTAAGCCTATAGTTGGCGAAAAATTTGGGGGGTACAAGGGGGTACAACTGATTTAGGGGTACAAAATTGGTGATTCGAGGGTACAAAATTCGTAGGTACAAAAATTCGGGGGTGAAAACTACCAATGATTCTGGGGTACAACTCATTTCATTTAGGGGTACAACGCTTGTGATTTGGGGGTACAGTTTTTTTAAAGGAGTTTCTGCATTCCTGCATTTCAGAGCTTGAAAATCTCAGAATTCTTAGAATTTCGGAACTTCAGAAACTGAGAATCTGAGAACTTCCGAATTTCAGAATCTCAGTATTTCAGGACCTCAAAACCTCAGAACTTCAGAACTTCAGAATCTCAATATTTCTGAATTTTCAAAAATTACGGCAGAAAATGTTCACTTCTCATTGTCTTTTGATTGTTCTTTTTGATTTTAATGTTTAATTTAGGTTTTAAAACCCAGTTCATTGATTTTTAGAATGTATTGAAAAATAACTCGAAGAAAAAAAACACTGAATACCTTTTTTCGAAACAATGATTCAACTTTTTGCTCAAGATTTTGAAGTTCGCGGTAAACTTCCGGGCCGACCGGGCCGACCGGGCCTCCGGGCCGGGCCGGGCCGGTGAAATTCGTGTTTCGGCCCGGCCCGGCCCTTCACAAGTATGACAGGGTGGGGAATAAATATAGCGCCGCTTTCAAGACAGTGTAAAAAGATCAAATCAAAAGATTTTTTCTGAAATTCAGCCGAAATGTTCATTAAGAGACAACAAAAAAGATAGCATCAACAGGTTTTGAACCTTCCTCCCTTTGCTTTGATAACAGCTCGAATTCTCTTCAAGAAGGAGTCGACTACGGCACGGGGGTAGTTGACGTCCAAATTGTCCCATGCCGCGGTCAAGGATCTATTCAGGGCTTCCAAATTAGGAAAATTTTTTGTGGAGACTTATTTGGTCCGATATTTTCATAACAAAAAGTTCGTTGGAATGAGTACCGGACTGGAAGCTAGCCATCTCTCCTTAGTGAGAAAATCCTGAAAATTGGTTTGGAACCACTGACAAGTGAGCTTTGCAGTATGTGCAGGCACTCCGTACTGTTAGAATGTCCAACTGCTGTTCAAAAGACGTGGTTGAAACTGTGGAAGCACCTCCGACTTCAAAATCCGCTCGGTGTAGAATTTTTGCCGGTCTTGGCTCCAAAATCGACAAAATTTTACCATTTCAGCACATCTCACAAATACGGTCACCGTGACCGGGTGAGAAGTTATATTCAGGATTTTCAAACGTCAATATGCACTATAATAATTGATAGCCACTATTCAATTGTTCTGGCCGTTTTTGTTTGCCTCAACAGGGAGCAACTTCATCTGTGAAAAACGGTCTTCAAGTGCGTGCCTCAAAAGAGATCTTTGGATTTTTCCAGTTGTAACCTCTCGTTACGGTCTGTTAGGAAAACGCCTTTGTGGTTTCGATATGAAATCATATAGAGCTGGTTTCGGAGAATATTTCTCATTGATTTGGGGAACATTCTAAACTAAGACGCCATTTTTTTCATGATTCTTTTGTGACTCCTACTGATTTTCTCTCTCACGGCTTTGACGACTTCAGGAGTCGTCCCAAACATCAGATGACCGCTTTTTCTTATATTATTGGAAGTTCCCAACTCTCTGAACCGAACGGATGTTTGATTGACCACTGATTTCCTGATACCAAGTTTTTTAGCGATCTCTAAAGTTCTCACCCCTTTTTCGCGCGCTCCATACTAGGAGTGTGGTGTGGATAAACAGTCACCATTACCTTCAAAGTTTGAATAATTGCCTGAAACTTTCAGAAATTGTTTAGAACGAAATAATGAAGCAAAACAATTTTACTGTGTGCAAAGCAGACCGTTTCGTAGGCGCCAGAGCTTAGGCAAAGTTTGGGCGCTATAATCATTCCCCACCCTGTACAACACTTGTTCACGCGCCACCTCCAACACAGGACCCAGATGCTGAAGCGATCATTGAGACAACTCCTAAAGCTGTGTCTCCCTCCTGACCATCACAGTTGGAAGTTCAGACTGAGAAATACCCATCGCTCGATGCCCTATCAGCTGATGTGCCATCAAAAGAAAAAGAAGAATATGAATTTCAAAGATAATACGGAGATGAGGAAAAGCTCTTGTTGCTGGAAAACCTTGTGAATCTGAAATATTCTCACCTCTTCTCCCACAACTTTTTATCGTTTTGTAGATTTCGAATTGTGTTTTAGTAGTTTTTGTTCTTCTAAATCTTCAAATACCCCCTTCTCATATTTTTATTGGTTTTCCCGCTGTTTTTTTTTTGTTTTTCACCTGGATTTCAATATTTTAGACTTTTTATGTCAACTTTCCCTTCAAAAATTGAAGTTTTTCTCCCGATTTTTTAGTTGTATTCTATTTCAGAAAGTTGTAGTTCGAGCTTTAAGAACCTGAAAAAAAATCTGAAAATCATAACCTTTTTGTGCCTTGTGCATCTTTTGTTGCGGTAGTTTTCCTCCATTTTTCTCCATGTTTCATTCTCCCTGTTACCCTCTTCTATATATATATATATCGATATATTTCATCTTCCCTATTGATGTCTGTAGTCCTTAGAAATTTAAAGTTATTCAGCTAACGTTAGATTGTTTGAGGCTTAGTAACAAAAAATATACGAAAAATGACAAAAAATGACAAAAACTGAAATTTTCAAAAAGTGATGAAAAATGTTCAAAGTTTGAAATTTTTATGGAAACAACCGCAAAACAGAAAAAAAGTCAAAAAACTTTAACTTATAACTTTTCGATTGTCACAGAAACTTTTGGAATTTTCTTTTCCAAGAATCTGAATCATTTCGCCTCCGCCGGATTCCCCCGACAAGGCAGTTTCAAAAATTAGAGTTTTTATATCTTGGCAAAACCCGGCGGCAATGAAACAATGTTTTGCTTTATGCATTTCTATGTACCGACCTCAATCGAGGTTCGCGTCAGGCCCAAGATAGTACTTTTTGGAATAAACGCAGAGGACGCAGTGGGCAAAAAGAGTGAAAAAAACAGGAAAGAAAATGCATTGTAAATGAAAAACATATGAGGCCGTCTCATACGCTTTTTCATTCTATTTTAAGAGAAAATCTCAAAAACGGGTAATCCTTCTAAAAACACAGATTCGGTAAACATTAAAAATTTTGGAAATCTGAGAAGATTTATTAATATTTCTTGCGATATATACTTTGAGCTCAGTTAACTCTTTTACTATAGGAGTTATTGTGAATTTCTTAACTAATAGTATGTTGGGCAAGATATCACCTACGTTTTTATAGTCCCCAGATTTTTTATACCTTTAATGAAATTTGAGCTAATTGAGTTCAGAGTGCAAGTATTGGTATTTAGTTTCATTAAAGTATTCATGGTTCCCATACTTCTTTTCAAACATTGTATCCCTTACAAAATTCTGAAAGCTTTTTTTTGCATATTCGAAGATTTTTATCTCTGACGATTAGGAAATGATTGTTTGTATACGACTAATAAACACTTGAAAATCCAGGGCCATTTGAATGAAAAACTTGTAGTTTGATGAGCGGCATTTGTAGTTTGTTGAGCAAACTTTTTGAAGCAATGAGATGTGTAGACAGCCGGGTTATTTGCAGAATATCGTGAGATCATTGGTTTTCTAACGTTGGCCAGAAATCTAACAGGAAAGATTATTGATCAGTTTAATAGTTGAGAAAGCTTGCTTAGATTTTGAAATTTGCGAATTCAGATATGCTACAAAACCTTTGAAACTAGAATTCTGAAAACTTTATAGCCTCTAATATAAGCCTACACAAATCGTCAATTTTGACCCTAATTATCTCGATTCCTGTGAGAAATATTAAAAATTTTTCAACTAATCATTTATTTATCATAATTGCGTCAATATATTATTAGTTGACAGATTTTACATATCTCACATAGAAACCGAGAAAATTGAGCATAATTGAGCTCAAAGCATACGTGGTTTTCAAAAAAGTGGGTTTCTATAAGAAAATACTGTAATACACGTCAAGAAACAAAGAATAAATCACAACGAAAAACTGAGAAACCGAGTAATTGTCAATTATATTTGAAATTCACAAATTGAAAAAATTTTAAGCTTTATTTTGAGAAAAAACATTTTCAATTCAAACTTTTTTGAACGAAGAAAATTTGTCAGTTATGTCACCACACCAGTTGTTAATACTCGCACACCTTCCACTCTTTTCTTCCATCGAAAAGTATCTCTCAAATTTTCATCAAACACTAATATGAATGGCAGGGAAAGAGTCATCTGGAGCAAATTCTTTGAATTCAACTTTCGAAAATGTTACTTACTATATCCGAAGAAAACGTGAGAAGCAGATAACTGTTTTCCACAGAAAACATTGAAAATAACTGAAAGTAAAACATCAGAGCACCTACAATGCTCCATGACAAAATTCCCGCGTACACGAAACAATAAGTTAATGTGATTCTCGTTAGTTTCTTTTTGATTTTGAGATTAGTTGGCCTGATTTCTGAAATAATTCTTGGTCTCCCAAAATCACCATTAGGATAAGTCACTTTGTAATTTCTTGGTGATAAAATGAGTGATAATCGGTCCAAAAACAAGAATAACTAGAAAGTAAACAAATGAAAAAGCGATGACGTATTGATAAAAATACAAACTCTCTCTATGCACCACCGAGTGGATGACGCCATTTGAAATATAAATTTCTATAGTTGTGCTTGGTTTTGAGAGTGAAAGCAAAGTACTAATAATACATAGAAGCAATCCACATGCAACATACCAGCGAGACCAAATCTGGAATCAATTATTAAAGGTACATGTATTGTGTAGATGATACCTTCGATTTTTGAGTTTTGCTAATGAACTGGGCAACTGGAGAAATAGCGAGAAGCCTGTGCAAGCTCATTGAAAATTCCGTGAAAACTGCATGTGAAAAAACCAAAAATCCAGAAATTTCAAAAAAGTCACTGATCCCGGAATCCAATTCTCAACAGATTTGAGTACTGTAATCAAAAGCGTGTTTGTCTCCAATCGAATCGAAAACCAAGCGTTCAGACAAAACATGTTCTGTTATGAAAATCAATTAGCTCTACTGTGCAATTCTTTTTTTTGTTTCGATATCATGTCTTTTGCAAAGCCAGCTCCTTTGAAAAAATTAAATTTCAAGGATCAGCATTTTTCTTAATGTCTAGGTTTTTTATGACAAAAAAAACTTACAGTTAACAAATCTAGCTGCAGAATTCTATAAAAAGAATATTTAAACTTTTTAGACTTGCCAAATAATATAAACAAAAATGCCATGAATAAAATGATCGGTAAACAGTAACAGTATTGGAACAATAACCAACCAAAATTTCTATTGGTCCTTTCCAGTTCCAGATTGCTTATCCGGATGTCGGACATTCTTACTTGGAGAATATAAATTGAGACTGAAAAACTTAAATTTATATTGTGTACTCTGAGCGGGAATATGCATTACGTCTAATTGTTATATTTGGAAATGTGGTTTGTTTAAATGTCTTGTTATTTCTATATACTTCCTAGAAGCAGATGTGGCATGAGTAGCAATTTAGGTACAGCTTGTTCTAAAATTTTTGATATAATGAGTGAAAAAATTTATATTTAGCAAATTTGGAATTCAAACAAAGTGCGATCAATCATTCTGAATTGAAATAGTTTTGAAATTCTTCATTTTCTAGGAGTCTATTTTTAGATTTTTAGATATTCTTCACGTTAACTGAATTTTCCATTTAAGAATGACAAACCTTTTCATAGTATTACTCATCAACTCCAAATTTTCTTTGTTTTGATTTCCAAAACGTTCCTCTCATTGTCTGCTGTACTTTCTTTGTCCTATTCTCCCTCTGCGTTTATTCCAAAAAATACTCTCTCGTGCCCGACGCTGACCTCGATTGAGGTCGGTACATAGAAATGCATACGAGGAGAAATTTCCCCATTGTCTTCGGGTTTTGATATCTCATAATAACTCCAATTTTTGGAACCGCCTCACCGGGGAAACCTGGCGGAGGCAAATGACTCGAATTATGAAAGAAAGCGTTTTCTGAATGTGAGATTTATGTGAGGATTGAAACTACAGTGCTCCACAAAATGATGATTCCACCCTTCGCTTGCACTGAAACACCTATTTAGGTCAATGTTTGTGAAAAGGTGTCAACATGAAAAATAAAGGTCTCCCTTCAAAACCTACGTACAAAAAGTTTGGAGCCATCAGCGTGACCCGGAAACGAGAAACCGGAAAAATTCCAAAAATCACGTTTTGGCCAATCCACAAAATGATGCTTCCACTCTGAAAAAATGAGATTTTGGAGGTTTTTGAGCTCTTCTTGACGAGCAAGAATTTCAGGAAGTTTCCAGGTGGTTACGAGAGTTTCTGACATTCTTAGGGATTCTGAATCACGTTGAAATTTTGATAGATTCACCAGGATTATGAGAGACTGCCCGGACTCCGCTCTGACTACCACGACCATCGAAAAGATTATCGTTTATGAATACGAATCACCGATTTCTGTTTTTTCTCCAAAAAGTCAAAATTCTGCGACGAAGAGTCGTCAGTCAAATCCGTTCATCTTCTTGGAAACGAATTTCAGTTTGATCGGTCCTTCCGATAAATTTTCCGCTCATATCATCACGTCTTCTCTTTTGAAATTTTTTCTGGACAGTCGTGGTAGTCAAATCGAAGTCCGGGACAGTCTCTCAGAATCCTGGAGAATCTTTCGAAATCCCAAGTTGTTTCAGAATCCCTCAGAATCTCAGAAACTCTCATAACCTCCTGGAAACTTCCTGAAATTCTTGCTCGTCAAGAGAACTTGAAAATCAGATTATCTGGACATTTGAATTCATTCAAAAAGCTGATCCGGAAAACCGGTATCGGAAATCCGGATTCCGGAATACAGAATCCGGAGTGCATATTCCAAAAACCAGTACACTCAATCCAGTACACATAATCCAGAAACTAAAAACCGTGATCCGAAATTTTGGATCCGGAAATTCGGATTCCGGAATCCGGAAATAAGGAAATCCGACATCCGGAGTACGGTATTCAGTAAACCTGCATTAGGATCTCAGTGTACGGAGATCAGAATCTCAAAATTCTTTAAATTCAGACCTTCAAAAGGTAGCCGCAGAGCTCAAAAACCTCCAAAATCTCATTTTTTGAGAGTGGAAGCATCATTTTGTGGAGCACTGTAGTTTCAATCCCCACATAAATCTCACATTCAGAAAACGCTTTCTTTCATAATTCGAGTCATTTTGCCTCCGCCAGGTTTCCCCGGTGAGGCGGTTCCAAAAATTGGAGTTATTATGAGATATCAAAACCCGAAGACAAAGTACAGCAGACAATGAGAGGAACGTTTTGGAAATCAAAACAAATAAAATTTGGAGTTGATGAGTAATACTATGAAAAAGTTTGTCATTCTTAAATGGAAAATTCAGTTAACGTGAAGAATATCTAAAAATCTAAAAATAGACTCCTAGAAAATGAAGAATTTAAAAACTATTTCAATTCAGAATGATTGATCGCACTTTGTTTGAATTCCAAATTTGCTAAATATAAATTTTTTCACTCATTATATCAAAAATTTTAGAACAAGCTGTACCTAAATTGCTACTCATGCCACATGTGCTTCTAGGAAGTATATAGAAATAACAAGACATTTAAACAAACCACATTTCCAAATATAACAATTAGACGTAATGCATATTCCCGCTCAGAGTACACAATATAAATTTAAGTTTTTCAGTCTCAATTTATATTCTCCAAGTAAGAATGTCCGACATCCGGATAAGCAATCTGGAACTGGAAAGGACCAATAGAAATTTTGGTTGGTTATTGTTCCAATACTGTTACTGTTTACCGATCATTTTATTCATGGCATTTTTGTTTATATTATTTGGCAAGTTAAAAAGTTTAAATATTCTTTTTATAGAATTCTGCAGCTAGATTTGTTAACTGTAAGTTTTTTTTGTCATAAAAAACCTAGACATTAAGAAAAATGCTGATCCTTGAAATTTAATTTTTTCAAAGGAGCTGGCTTTGCAAAAGACATGATATCGAAACAAAAAAAAGAATTGCACAGTAGAGCTAATTGATTTTCATAACAGAACATGTTTTGTCTGAACGCTTGGTTTTCGATTCGATTGGAGACAAACACGCTTTTGATTACAGTACTCAAATCTGTTGAGAATTGGATTCCGGGATCAGTGACTTTTTTGAAATTTCTGGATTTTTGGTTTTTTCACATGCAGTTTTCACGGAATTTTCAATGAGCTTGCACAGGCTTCTCGCTATTTCTCCAGTTGCCCAGTTCATTAGCAAAACTCAAAAATCGAAGGTATCATCTACACAATACATGTACCTTTAATAATTGATTCCAGATTTGGTCTCGCTAGTATGTTGCATGTGGATTGCTTCTATGTATCATTAGTACTTTTTTGGTGTGAAGAATTGAAACAGTGCAAGAGTCTGAATTTAAATAATTATGACATTACAGTGCGGTCAATATCTATACGACACCCTGGAAAATGAAAAATCTCAAGTATTTTAGAGAGCGAAATTGAACTTTTTTTGGTTGGGAACTACTAAAATAGTCTTAAAACAACATATTTTGACGATCTATACAAAACCCGATTCCTCCAATGAAGTTTTAGAAACAATTATTTTCCGTCATTTTCGTCATTTTTTGGGTTTTTTGAATAAATATTGAATAACTTGGCTTCTGGGTAAGATTTCGAGCTGAAAATGATAGGAATTACTTTTGCAATAGTCTAAATTATGTATCAACTGTTGTTATGCTATTCTGAGCCGTTGTTTGTGATTGAAGCTGAACTGAAATTTGAAAAATGCATTTTGAAATTCGGAGATTCTGATTTTTGTAAAAACTTGATTTACCCGATTGAAATTTAATTTTTAGCACAAAATAACAATTTTCATAGCAACTTCAACCACTTAGAGCAACTTTGAAACATTTCAGACAGCTTTGAAAATTTTTCAATTGAGTACATTTTTTCTGTTCAAAACTCGAGCTCAATATTAAATTTCCAAAGCTCAAAAAAGCCTTGAACACTGGCATCATGGTCACTATCATTTCTTAATAATTTCCTATCTTTTTCAGCTTGAAATCTTACCCAGGAGCCAAGTTATTCAAGATTTAGTCCAAAAACCCAAAAAATGGCTTAATTTAAAAATATTATAAGCAGCATATTCCAAGGATCCTCTTGAATTCGTTAGGGTTTCTAGGACATTTTGCTCGACATGGTCTCGGTTTAGGTTTACATACGCAACGTGCGCCTCCTCCATCCAGTTGTTAGCTAGCCTCTCCATGCGACCCTTTGTATTCGTTCTGTATCACCTTCCCTCCCCGTCTCCTTTGGACGACAGTCGTTTTCCTGCCATCTCCTCCCCACTCCTCTACGCTCACACACAGAACAATGATTCTGAGTGAGAGCGTCTTATTCAAAACGATGTGTATTAGCCAGAAATCAATCATCCCCCCAAAGACGCACCGTCTCTCGCTATTTCGCTCTTCGCTCTCTTCTCACCATTCGCTCTCTTCTTTCCTTCTCTATTTCGCCACCAAATCTATGTTCAAATCGAGCAGAAGGCGAGGGACTGTGTGAGAGTCAGCCTCCTCTCATTCTTTTTTCTGTAAACTAAGCTTTTTACTAAAAAGAAAAACAGTGCGTGAAAAACTATTGAATTTCGTACACAATTTTCTTGTTTCACTTTTGAAAAATCACTTTTGAGCAAAATTTTTCTATTTTTTTAAGAGTTAGAATTCAAGATTCCTTGACACTTTATCGAAAAAATCTTTCTACAATAGACTTTTTTCGGCTAACCCCTTTTATCGCTTTGTTTTATCGTTCTGTTTTTCAATACGAAAAATATATATTTTCCAGAAAAACGGAACACTGAATTATGTCCTCACAACAAAACGGTACGCCAAAAATCGAAGCAGAAGCCCAAGATCTCAATTCTGGAATTCAATCACAAACCAAAATTTGGAGAACCAGAATTCCGGAACCTCTGCCACTGGAAAAATATCCAGTTTTCCGCCTCCCTGCCGTCCTTGAGGAGGTTATCAAGAAAGACTTCTTGGACCGCCAAAATAACTGCAATTCTGAATTGCCAGTCGAGTTCAAATCCATTACGGATATAATCACAACCGTATGTTTTCATAGTTCGATAGATTTTATAGTTCGATAGAGTAATTGTTCGACTTTCAATACTTACTACCATACAGAAACTGCTGTTAATTGAAGTTTTCAGTTCAAATTGGAGTTCGAAGATTATGATTCGAAAGTTATGGAATCCAACGACTACTCCAATGGGAGAAACAAAGAAGAACGTCAAGTAGTAGTTGGACAGACATTGGCTTTCCTTTGCGATTTATTCAATCCATTCTACAAGTAAGTTTTTTTGTGTGTATGTTTGTCCGTCTATATCGGACTTTCACCTGAATACCGAGCGCTTAATGTTTATGGTTCCCTGAGCTTCTCAGCTCATGGGTTGCTCGTAGAGCAGAAAATCAAAGTTTCCAAAATTTTGACAAAAATCTAACTGAGTTCGCAATGTAACAGAAAAATCGGTCAAAAGCAGTAAGAAACCAAAAAAAACATATTTTGAAAACAGAAGCATTTTAAGGTTACGAGGTGCTGACAACGGCCACCACCGTTTCTCTTCCAGATCTCCAAACTTTAGTACCAATTTGATAACTCCAAAAATACTTTTGAATGCAGAAAAGAGTGCCTAATCTAATTTTTCTGATCCGTCTTGTGAGATCATCCTTCTGTTGTTTTTATAATGTCAATACTGCATTTAATGACACTTGCAATACAATATATTTTTCAGGCAATTGCTCTACAAAACTGAATGGAAGAATGCTCAAAAACAAGCAACGAATTTTGCAAGACAACAGAAAAAGAGAAAAATCGAGGATCCAGGCTATGTCATTGTCGAGTTCAAGGCCACTGAGCACTATGGTTTCATTCATCTTCTCCGTCTTTTTACAAAACTTCCAAACTTGATATACGGATGCCGTTCCGGAACCGTCTGGACGTATAACGGTTTAAAGGTGAATTGAATTAGAAAATCGAATGTGCTCAACCAAAAACTATCTAAAACAAACTTCGGATGATAATATACAAATGATTTTAGAACATCTTCAACAGCCTGACCCCATTTATTCAATTTCTTGTCGAGAATAAAGATGTCTTTCAAAGAGCAGTTAACAAAAACCCGGCATTCAACAGTGGAGACAACGATGATGGTGACATGGTGCCGAAACCGAAGAAGTCTCGCCTAGAAAATTATGAGAACGGAGTGAATCTTGACGGAGCGCCTTCAAAAATCACTAAGAGCGATAAGGATGATTTCCAACAGCCAAACATGAGATTGAGCAGAAAAAAAAGAATAGCTGCGGAGTAGACCGCCAATTCAGAATCCAAAACTGAAAAACTAAAGTTGTTCCTTTCTGTATTTTCATTTATTCTTCCATAATCACCAATCCCCTAGCAAAATTTTCTAACTATAAGTCTCAATTTTTTAAATCAATTTTAAACGATATTCTTCTTTCTAACCATAACCTCTTTTTTCATACGTTTTTTTTGCATCCCCAATTTGTCGAATGGATAAAAATACTGATTTAATTAAAAGAGCTGTTTGATTATTTTGAGGAAGTCAAGTTTTGAACGATTTCACAAAAAAAAAATCAGAAGCACTACCAACATGAAAATTTTTGAAAAGTTGATTTTTGGGAGTTTTCACATCTTAATTTAGGCATAATTTTTCCAGTTCCCAGGCTTGAACTGTACGAAGAAATTGTCAATCACAAAAATAAAGATCTATTATTGTTTTCCGAAAAAAAAATGTAAAAAGAAACTCGAGAACGTCCAATTCAGAAAGGGCCATCCAAGATATTTTTCGATAATTTTTTTTGAAGAAAATTCAGGAAATTTCTTGGAATTTTTTCTCAATAAAGACACAAAACCACATACTTGAGAAAAATTATTTTTGAAACCTAACAACTTCGGTTTCTCCCCGTTGAAACAAATACTCCCGCAAAACCGAAAAGAGAAGAGGTCATGAACAAGACAAAGTCTGCAAACACAGTGACGAGAAGTTGCGGATAGCTAATATTTTATCAACTTTTTTTTTCAAAATCTGTTAGTATTAAACAAATGAAAAATGTCTGAAATTCTAGAGGGAAAAATGAATTTGTAGCGATAAGTTGAAAACTAAGGGGAAAAAAGTAGTTTCTGAAAAATGCGAAGATTGGGAAGAAATATGAAATTCAGATTCCACGTCATGAAATACATCAGATTTGGTTTTAAGAAAAAAACAACTGGAGATGTTTGATTTTTACCGAAATTAGGTGCAATTACAATTAAAATTCGAGGATTGCTTAAAATTCTATTGAGAACATAATTTGTAGGGTATGACAATTAGGGGTGCGATAGAGTAAAAATGATTCAGGGATTCCTAATACACAATCCGGGGCTGCAAAAAATTAATGCATCTTTCAAATTATCAGTCGTTCTATTGTCTCACAAAAATATTTCATCCTGTTTTTTCTATCTTATTTTTTACAGTCTAAAAAGAGCCTCTATTAATATAATGTTTTTCCCGCAGTTCAACTTGTTTTTCCAGTTATAAATGAAGACTGCTTTCTCGATGGGAAAAAACAAGCATTCATCTGCTCCATTGAAAACATCTTTTAAAAACTAGAGCTAATAAAAATGCCAAGGTCTAAACTGAGAATATTACTACAAGGAAGACAGCAGAAAGGTGGAGATTGATTTATTAAATTCGGAAATTTTGAATTTCCGAAAACTTCCACCGAATAAACAGAAAAAATTTCGATTTTCAAGTAATATTCCGGGAAATGAGAATCATTTCATGGAAGCTTCTCAAGTCTTCGAGATGGGATGAGAAATTCCACCGGCCTCTTCCTTTTGATTTTTCTGGCTATCTACCTATCCAATATTTATTCCCCATTTATTCTTCTTCATGGCTGGTTATTGATATTCCACTGGCCTATTTCTTTTTATTTTTCTGACTATTATTCTGATTTGGAACGGATCGAGAGGATCGAGAGTATGACTTCGAAAAGGGACTTCAAAGTACCACCGAGGTCTTCAAAACCACCTGGACAACGATATTCGTTCTTCATCTTCTCATCATCCAATTGCTCCAATCGATGATCACGATGATGACCGAGCTCGTGCGAACTACATCACTCTCCGATTCCGCAAACCGGTTCTACTGTTTCCGGCGACATGAAACAAAGATTCGCTGGCAGTGCTTCTAAAGAATAAAAGAGAAGAGTTTCCGAACCGAAGTCACAGGACGATACTGTTCGATTGCATCCGCAGAACATCATCCGTTTATTGGAAAAAAGTTTGGTGCCGTCTTGTGAATGGGATAAAGTTGGTGTGAAGCTCTACGAAAGGACCAGTCATTCCGGTGAGTTATTCAGTAATTGCTTCATTTCCTATTTTTACAATTTTCAGTGGAAAGAAGGAATTGGAAATAAAAAAGGGCAAGTCTCCCGTCAATGAAGAAGTAAAGATGTTCAAAAGCTTCAGCCATTTGCTATGGTACCGAACTTATAAGGAGGATGAAGCCGGTCGGATGTGTAGTTTTTTAAAAGTTGTTTATATTTTCTGAGATTTTATTTGAAAAAAAAATGTGTTTCTTAATAAATTTCGATTCGAATAGCTTGTGTACTGTTATACATTCGCACCGCTCATCTTATTTATTTGGGGGGGAAGGGATCATTTCAGGAAACATTCACTCTCTGGTTAGGGCATAGGATCGGTCTTGGCTGACCTCGGATCCGCTGTCACCATAAATTATTAGAATGAATTGAAAAGCAGTTTTCAAAAACCAGCGTTCCAATTTCAGAAATCAAAAAATTTTAATTGCATAATCATCGAAGAATCAAATTTAGAACCGAAATTTTTTAAGAACATTATTTTTGGATCGCCTTCTTTGCATTTTTGAAGTGGAAAAACCAAAAGGAAATGAAAAACAGTTTTCAGTAAACGGGCGTTCTCATTTTAAGACGTCTGTTCTAAAATTGAAAGTAAAAATCAAAATTTCAAAAATTGAAGAACCGTTCAGTCCAATTTCTTTGAAATTTAGGTGTTTGAAAACAAAAAAATATATGAATAGCAGTTTTCAAGAAACTGGCGTTTCAATTTCAGAACTTTGGAATTATTGTTCTCAAAATCACGAAAATGTTAGAAGTTAAAGGACAGTTTAGTCCATTTCCTGGAAAATTCGGTGATTGAAAACAAAAAAAAAACATAAATCAGTTTTCAGAAAACAGGCGTTCCGATTCAAAACTTCTCAACTTCAATTCTCAAAATCGTAAAAATTTGAAAAAACAGAACATTTTGAAATTAAAGGACTGTTGTTGATTTTCTGGAAAAGTTGCTGCTTTCCAGGAAAATTTCGGTGATTGAAAACAAAGAACACCAGAAAACCAGTTATCAGAAAACAGGCGTTTCAATTTCAGACTAATTGCGGAATAGTTTAGTCTCAGAATTTTTGAAATTTCATATTCTCAGTCTATCATACTTTCGATCCTCTTTCATTGAAATGTGTATTTTCAGAAGAATATTGGCTGGAGCTTACACCTGGATAGAAAATTGGAAGGGGAAGAGTCGAGCAATGAGACGAACAAGTGAAGCAGCTATCAATATGGATCATTGCAATTGTATTAATCTTGCCGTTTTCAATTTCTCCTGTCCTCCCCGCATTTATTCCCAGTAATTTTTTTATTTATCACCCATTGCTTTGCTTTTTTTTGTATTTTCAAATTGTTTTGAATCCCCTCCCTTTATTTTTGGCACCGCAATAAAATAATTTTTCTAATTTTACGATCTTTCCGAGAAAATTAATTGCGCTTTCTTTATCAATTACTTCCAGGTGAGGTAGAGAAAAAAAAAAAAAAAAAAAAAAGAGAGGTAAGAAAAAAAAAGATTGATGAGAAAAAATATGATGATCCGGGTTTGACCTTTCTTTTTTTTTGAAACTTTTTCTCGACCTTGCTGCGTCTGCCTATTCCGGAGTTTTTTTCCGCACTGTTTTTTTGCTTCTCTGAATGCTGAATGATAAACAATTTTCAGCAAAACGACATTTCAATGGAAACAACCGCATAAAAAAACGGTAAATCTTAACTTCTGCATAATTTTTTCCAGTTGGGCCCACATCATCCAAAATGTCCCCTTTTCTCTGTGTTTCTATTAATATGTCAAAACAATTCTGGAACGCTACACTACGTCAACCAGGATTATAGTTCTACTCTGATCTACGCATGAATGAATAATTTAACGAAAATCTCAGGTGTACGAAAAGAATTAGCAAGTATGCCGGGATTTAGCAAGTGTTCAAAAATTGAATTCTATTCTCACAAGGGAAGTGTTTTCAGACGGGGGGTTGAGAATTTGCTCAAAATTTTAGTACTTATAGTTTGAGACTCCCTCTACACGATGTCAGAAATATCTCGTCCCCGGATTCACCAGGAAGCTTAAAATCTTCGTCTGACATTTTTATACCGATTTCGCGCACTCCCTCCCTCCTCTATCCCCCTCCCTCCTCTACGCCCTCTGCGCCAGAGAAAAATGTCGGCTGTGTGATGTTGTGGTAAGAGGGTGACTCATTAGGAGTGAATATGCTGGTTCGAACCCCGCTGTTGTAAAACTTTTTTTTGCTTTTTTCGAGACGAATTTTTGATACCCAGTTTGGCTCTCTAGACACTATATGACACTTTTTGATGAATTTTCAAAATTTTCAAAGTAGAAAGAAGACTTTATGAGAACTTGATGAAAAATTTAATAATGATCTTTTCGAACGGTTCTTACATTATCCTATAGTTAAAAAACGAAAGTTCTACCCCTCTGAAAACTTTTCAAGTTTACCCTTTTCGAAATGTAGCACTTCTAAATCGATCAAATATAACATTTGAACCTTTTTCTATAGATTCCAGTCCATTTTAAGCAATATTTGAGAAGCTAGTGGTTGTTAAAGTTCTAACGATTACGACTCTACGGAAATTTTTTTGAGCCCAAAGACGAAATTAGGATGTCAATTGTCTGTGCCATATTTCATAATTCTCCCGGTTTTCCTCTTTCACTCAGATCGGCCTCGTGAGGGGCATTTTTCTGAGTCTTTTATGTCTTGCCCTCTAGTTATCATTATATCTGTTCAATAAACAAATTACAAATTACAAATATTGTGAGAACGCTATTTTCATCGTTTCTGAAAAACTGGGACTTTTTTTGGAACTTTTCAAAAAAATTTCAAAAAATCACTTTTGAAGTGTGGGGGACCCCATGGAGATATTTTTCAAAAATTTTCAAAAAAAATTATTTTTTGAAATTGTTCAAAAACTATTCTATATGAAATGTTCAAAAATGAGGTTCGCATTCGAGAACATCATGAAAAACAAGTTTTAAAGCTCGGAAAATGAACGTTTTTGGTCAAAATTTAGCACTGAAAACACTTTGAGAGCCCATATTTCGATTCCTATTGGATCCGGAAATGAGCTATTGCTGAAACCGTTTTCAGCATGTTTGAAATTACCTTTTCACAAATTTTGAGCAAATTCTCAACCCCCGTCTGAAAACACTTCCCTTGTCAGACAGGAAAGAAGTTCTATCTAGGAAGTGAGTAAAAACCCATTATTTTTATTAAAGGGGATCTGGAACAAGGAAACATTGAAATCATTTTTCTAACATTTCCTAAATTATATGTTAAAGAATTGAAAAAACATTTTGAATGTAGTTGGAATGTAGTGAAAACAATTTCAAACAACATTTAGGAAAAACAAAATTTGTCATACGAAATTTCGAAGTTAATCAAAAAATTTTAATCGAAATTGAATCCCCTTGATTTCAGACTACATACATGAATCCTACCAATCTAAACAAAACATACTGCTCGAAAAAGTTTTTGGATTTTTTTTTCGTGTTCCTGATCTAGTACCATAAACGTGTTCTAGATGTCAAATTGAAGGATTAGTTTTTAAGAACACGATTGTGTTCCAAAAAAACTAAAGTTTGCGACCAATTTAGAATGTTTTCAGTTCTAGAACCAAAAAACACAAAACGATCCAGAAGTCGTATCTCTATTGAAAGATCGTAGATGTTTCCGTTTGTATCTAACACTGCCAAAAAACAACCATATGGCGCCTGACATCACCAACTTTTCTAGGAAGATCTCATGCTTGCTTCAACAAAGACATTTTTGTGTTTTTGACATATGACACTGGCCAAAAACAACCATATGGCGCCTGATTTATTGATCTTCAAAAAGAAAAATTTGACTTCGAAGAAAAAGATCACACGAATTATTGTAGGATAGTGGCAAAAAACAACCATATGGCGCCTAAGGTTCAATGATTCTGAAACATTACTTTCTCGGTTTGGTGGGTTTTCTTATTTCATTTCAAAAAAAAGTACACATCATTGGTGTAGATCTTAAAACCTACGTCATATGATGTCTTCTACAGAATTAGAATCATATCTGAAACGAATTTCAGAAAAGGGGGGATTCCTTAAAGGGGAATCCTGACAAAAATTTGATGATCCGGGTTTGACCTTACTTTTTTTTTGAAACTTTTTCTCAACCTTGCTGCGTCTGCCTATTCCGGAGTTTTTTTCCGCACTGTTTTTTTGCTTCTCTGAATGCTGAATGATAAACAATTTTCAGCAAAACGACATTTCAATGGAAACAACCGCATAAAAAAA
>NC_013491.2:7578478-7633937 GCF_000004555.2 Caenorhabditis briggsae | reverse complement strand
GATTTTTTTGAATTTCATGTCCGGCAGGTAAAAAACGTAAAAAACCACTGTCGGCGACTTGAAAAAAAGGCTGTCAGGTGCCGTGGCCTAGGTTTCTCACTGAAAATCCTCGTCCCCCGGCGGCACCTTTTTTTGAATTTTCTTCCTTTTCAATGGCGTTTTTCGGAGATTTCGGATTTTCTTTGAATTTTTTCGCAATAATATTCGGAAAATAGATAACTTTTAACACATTTTAATGCAATAAAAATTTTTGGTCGGATTCCCCCTTTAAGGAATCCCCCCTTTTCTGAAATTCGTTTCAGATATGATTCTAATTCTCTAGAAGACATCATATGACGTAGGTTTTAAGATCTACACCAATGATGTGTACTTTTTTTTGAAATGAAATAAGAAAACCCACCAAACCGAGAAAGTAATGTTTCAGAATCATTGAACCTTAGGCGCCATATGGTTGTTTTTTGCCACTATCCTACAATAATTCGTGTGATCTTTTTCTTCGAAGTCAAATTTTTCTTTTTGAAGATCAATAAATCAGGCGCCATATGGTTGTTTTTGGCCAGTGTCATATGTCAAAAACACAAAAATGTCTTTGTTGAAGCAAGCATGAGATCTTCCTAGAAAAGTTGGTGATGTCAGGCGCCATATGGTTGTTTTTTGGCAGTGTTAGATACAAACGGAAACATCTACGATCTTTCAATAGAGATACGACTTCTGGATCGTTTTGTGTTTTTTGGTTCTAGAACTGAAAACATTCTAAATTGGTCGCAAACTTTAGTTTTTTTGGAACACAATCGTGTTCTTAAAAACTAATCCTTCAATTTGACATCTAGAACACGTTTATGGTACTAGATCAGGAACACGAAAAAAAAATCCAAAAACTTTTTCGAGCAGTATGTTTTGTTTAGATTGGTAGGATTCATGTATGTAGTCTGAAATCAAGGGGATTCAATTTCGATTAAAATTTTTTGATTAACTTCGAAATTTCGTATGACAAATTTTGTTTTTCCTAAATGTTGTTTGAAATTGTTTTCACTACATTCCAACTACATTCAAAATGTTTTTTCAATTCTTTAACATATAATTTAGGAAATGTTAGAAAAATGATTTCAATGTTTCCTTGTTCCTGATTCTTCTTGTCAACATGATAAATACAGTGGCGAGAAGTGGTGAGGAGAATTTTTTCGAACATTCATTGCTTTGTTCAAAAACGCTCAATTGACTTGAAATTTTGCATGAGAATAGCTGTAAAATTCCAAAACATAAAACTCGGTTTTTTGAAGGTTCTCATTTTCAGAATTTTTAGAGCAGTTTCAGATGTAACCGTGGTCAGAGAATCCACAAAAACTATTTTGAGGATTTTTTCTGGCTTCGATTTTAGATGTCAAATGATTTTTAATGTCCACGTATGCACCAAACAATTTTTGAAAAATTTTGGAAGTCGGGCTCTCGAGTTATGATGCTCAGAGAACAAAAGGTATGTGTTGGCGTAACTCCGCTGAAAATGTGGTTTTGATGCTCAAAACTTCACAAATGATGTGATTTAAGTTGTTTAACAGTTTTATGTTAAATGTTTTTCAATTAAAAGTTTTTTTTTTCATTTTTAAATTTTAGAAATTTTTTGTAGAGGTGGGAGTACGATGAATTCGAACTTTCGCGAAATCGAACTGTCCCGAAATCGAACTCGTTCGAATTAGAACTGTCCCTTTTTCGAACACGCCCAGAACAGAACAAGAACGGAATCGAACTGCTATAAATTCGAACTGTGCGGTGTCGAACTGTCCCGGATTGGAACTCTGTTAGCAACAGGGCGCGCTTGCTTTTTTAAAATTATTTTTGTCAACAAATTTTGCATGTTTTCTCCAGAAAATAACTTTTTTCACTTATTTTGGATATTTTGCGAATTTCTCTTCCCGTTTCGAGAATATAAACTTTACAGAAAGTGGCTTCTCGTAAAAACAAGCCGATCGTTCAAGTTCAAGGATATGCAATGCGTTTCAAAAAAATGAACAAAAATGGAACAGAGCTTTTTTACTGTGTCGAGCGGTAAAAAATTGCAGCATTACTATAAAACAATATTTTTTCCAGAGAAAGACGAGCTCGATGTGATGCAGCTCATCTTTTCGACAGAAGGAACAACACGTTCACTGTTAAGAAGCAACATGTGAGACACGACGAGGATTTTGTCAGAAGTGAAGTTAGTATCAATCGATAGAATGTAACAGAATAGTCGTCACAGCAAACGATTTTTCTTCAGGCATTCCTCGTGCGCCAGGAATTGAAAAAATGTTCGAATGACGGAAAACCCCGCGAAGTGGTTGATGATGTTAGAGCCAAGTTCTCTGTAGTTGCTTCAGTTGCTTGTGGTTAGTACACAACATCATAAAGTGTCTTATAAACAATTATATATTTTTAATAGGATCCTATGACGCAAAGCGAAAAATCATTGACACTGCGAAAGGAAGAAAAGAAGACGATGTTATTGAGATGGATAAGGGTGGAAGCATTGCAAACGAGTTCTCACAAACTAAAGGTAAACACAAAGTTTTGACATTTGAAAAATTCAATTTCAGATGGACAGAGGTTTCTAGTAAAAGATGAGCAGTTTCAAACAGCAACTGGCTCATCACGGATTCTTGTATTTGCTTCAGATGTCGGTCTTGAGTTGCTTGCTAATTCTTGCCCATTCTGTTTAAAAGTCATGAATTCTTTCTTTTTTAAACACATATTTTCTATTTTCAAAATGTTTTTTCCTCACTGTATTCAAATAAAAATGCTTTTTTTGTTGTAAAAATGATTTTTTTTCTGAAGAAAACTTGAAATTTTCAAAGGTAATGCAAGCGCGCTCTGTTGCTAACAGAGTTCCAATTCGGGACAGTTCGACACCGAATCAGTTCGAGTTGGAACAGTTCGATTCCGTTCTTGTTCTGTTCTGGGCGTGTTCGAAAAAGGGACAGTTCTAATTCGAACGAGTTCGATTTCGGGACAGTTCGATTTCGCGAAAGTTCGAATTCATCGTACTCCCGTAGAGGTGAGAAAAAAGAAAATATTTTTTCCCTACAATTGAAAAAACTTTTAACACAAAAATGTTAAACAACCAAATTCAAATCGTTTGTGAAATTTTGAGCATCTAAAATACATTTTCAGCTGAGCTATGGCAAAAATGCCGACACATACCTTTTGTGCTCTGAGCATCATAACTCGAGAGCCCGACTTCCAACAGTTTTCAAAATTTTTTTGGTGCATATGTGGACGTTGAAAATCATTTGACATCTGAAATCGAAGCCAGAAAAAATTCTCAAAAAAGTTTTTTTATGGATTCTGTGGCCACTGTTACATCTGAGACTGCTCTGAAACTTCAGAAAATGAGAAATTTTCCAAAAACTGATTTTTATGTTTTTGGATTTTACAGCTGTTCTCATGCAAAATTACAAATCAATTAAGCGAATTTGAACAAAGCTATGAATGTTCCAAAAAATTCTCCTCACCACTTCTCGAATATGAAATTTTCATCCTGATGGACTTTGAATGTGATCTTGGAAATTCAATCTCAAATTATACTCAGTTTTCACCAACTGACGTACAATGGTCAGAAAATGCAGAGGATTAGAATATTCGGGTCAGAAACTACCATGAATGGAATCGGAGAAAAAATGTTTAAAAAAAAATGAGTCACAAAATAAGACGATTGCTGTAGAATTTAAGGAGAATGAATTCAAAAAATTGATATGTGAAAAAAAGCAGTTTATAAAACTAATATTTTTCAAACTTAATATTTTTGGAAACAACAGGGTTGAAACATTTGTCTTGAAATTCTTAAGGAGAGTGAAACTTCCAAGAAAACTGTACTGTGATTGATCAGCCGCTACCGGCTGAGCTATCAATTGGGAACTCCTTCAGCCGAAAGATGGAGTACAAGAAAAAATAAAGTAGCCAAAGAAGATGTGAACACCAATCGCGGTGAACAGGCAGGCAAAAACAGATTACTTTTTTTGTGGCAAGAATGACATTCTTCAATCTACAGTAGACTTTTTGCATCAGCTGTTCAAGAAAACAATAGAAATTTTGAAAACTTTTAGAATGAAATTTTAACAAATGAAAAAATTATGAAATTTAAATATCTCAAATGTTATAACTATTTTCCATTTTTCTGTTTTACACACCAATTAAATAATTTATTGGAATGTTGCAAATTCTCTGAATGTTATCTACTTTAGTCATCACATGAGACACGAATTCAGCAAGTCAGTCACCGGATACTTGAAAGATAACTCGGCCCAGGAATTTCTATTTGAATCAAATTTTAAAATGCAGAACTTGACGTCATCGAAAAAATGATACCTATTGTAATTATATCTGATTGCTGTGTCTCGCACCAGACGCCCATGGCGGGATTCGACGGAGAGCAATTTTTCCGGTCCTATTTTTCACGGGTCCTGGTCCGAATATCAACATTTGCCTATGTTTGGATGCTTTGGGGTCGTTGTGCATATTTTCCAAAAAACATGCGGTTTGGTCCTCGGCAGCCCACTCGCCCTCTGCGATCGTTCGCATCCCATTTTTCTGCTATCCAAAGAGAAAACCTAACCGTGAAAGTATTTCTCATCCTTCTCTTATCTTCAAATTCATCATCATCGTACAGCAAGAGGAGAGTTGAAGAATTGGGCGGAGCATTAGATACGAGTAAATTTCTAAAATATAGGCGGAGAATCAAAAACGCATACTTTTCTGAAACATGGGCGGAGAATCAAAAACGCATACTTTTCTGAAATATGGGCGGAGTCTCAAGACCCTTCTCTTTAAAAGGGTCTTTTAGCAGTGCTTTACATCAGTCGTTACCTCACTCTCCCCCGCCTCAACCTCTCGGAGAAAATGATCCGTCTCATTTTCCTCCTCTCCCTCTCCGCTGCTCCCTCCTTCGGAATCTCCTGCTATGGCTACAACGATTACCAAGAAGTCGTCGAGACCCTCCACCACCGTAAGTTCTGTATTGCGGTGTACGAGGTCTCCGATGGCACCGGAGCATTCGGAGGTGGTGAGAGACATCCATCTCGCATCCCGAACATTGTCAATATGACCAAGGGAAACGATTGTGTCATGCAGGTATTTTAAATGGTATGATCTTTTAAGTATCACTCCCAATTTCCAGCACGTCCAAAGCAACCTCGGCATTCCATCGTCCGACATGTGGCTGTGCTACTGTTACACAGAGATGTGCAACTATCCGTTCACTTGGAAGGAATTCGTCAGCCGAGGATACACCCTCAAACCGACCTATGCCGCTGGATTCGAGAAGAAGTGAACTCTGATTGTGTTGATCTTTTTAATTGATTTGTCCCATTCTCAAAACTGATTTGTATTTTATTTCTGTTTTTTTTTGTCTCTGGTCGGAGGGTTCGAAATGAAATTTGTTGCATAGCCCTTGTTTTGAGATTTCTTGGGGCTTTCAGAGTACTCGGGGGTTCTTCTCTGGTCGAATTCTTCGTTTTCATCATAGGCGTTTTGAGTTTCTTCTTGGGTGTTTCTAATCTTCATCGATGGAAAGGCTTATTTTAATAAGTGATACAACGAGTCTTGGGTTGGCAGAGAAGTGTTTCCCTTCCGATTTGTCACTTGGAATGTTGCACTAGACTGGGATTCCATCAGCCCGTGATTTTGGGTTTATTGAACCGCCCGGGTTCATTTTATCGGTTTTCTTTCCGTGGCGGTTCTTCTAATGGTGGTAGTAGTCGAAGCTTTCAGTTGATTTCCACATATTGAACATATGTTCTGAAGCTACATTTCGAGAAATCATTTTGAATTGATCCAGGAATCGGAAGTATTCGAAATTTTCAGAATCTCAATAGTAAGCAAGCTACCTGAGAAATTGAGAAGATCTGAAATTTTCTAAACATTTTATTTTTTGAAATATCACGTTTTCTGCCTTTCTTAGTATGTTTTCTTTCGTCTTCACACGAGTTTCATTTATTGAAAGATCGGTTTGGCAAAAAAAAAGAAGTTGTAATCATTTTTCTAACATTTCCAAAATGATAGGTTTAAGGACTAAAAAAATTTGTAAATGTGGTTAAAATTTAGTGAAAACATTTTCAAACAACATTTGAGGAAAATAATTTGGTTTTGATACACTGAAATTTGAAAATCTTAACTTTAGCAGCTTTATTTCAGACTACAGTAACCATCCGAACCTGAAGTTTTAAACGGAAGACCACTGCTTTTTGATTACGGTTCTTCTGAAATTGTTAGTTTTGCCCCGGTGAGCAGACTAGATTTTCACAGTCTTGCTCAACTTAATTCTAGTTCAACATGTTTTTCACGACGATATCTAGAAAAATCCTCAGCAAAATTTGTTTAGTTTTTCTGCTTCACTGATTTCTTGCTTCTGATTATTGTTTGTCAGATTCTTTTCTTAACACCTGGGATTTTTGATAAATTATTCATACATACGTAGATTAGAGTAAAATCCTGATTATATTTGACGTAGTGTAGTGTTGCAGAATTGTAAAAAAAATATTCGGCCTTTTGAATTCAGGAAACCGGTCTTTTGAATTTAAAAAACCGGCCTTTTGTATATAGAAAACCTCTTCTTGGAAAACAATGTCATCATTCACTCAATAATACGAAAAAAACAGAGTCTTCCAATTATCAGAAAATTTTCGTCATTCTACAAATGATTCATTAGTCATCAGTGGCTTCATCTTTACATTTTCTGTATCCTCGATGTAATGGAAAACTATAAGACTGTGAAAATGTCTGAGAAGGATTTTAAATCCATTCACAAGCTCCTTCTAATCCAGGCAAATGCTTTTTCCTTCTCATTTTATCACATGGATATCCGAAATCCCTTTTTGTTGACGACCAGTTACATAGGTGACATGATGCACCAGCCCACATAATATCCCACATCTTTTTGATATTTGCCTCAACCTCCGCACAGCTGAATATCATTTAGAAGGCGGAGCCTATATCTCATGTTTTTAGTGATATCTCAAAATTTTCCGCTTCGGCGTCTGTCAGTTTTTTGTTCTCGCTTTATCTTGTATGATGTCCCTTTCTACTTATATTTTTCAGTTCTTAGTTGTCTGCCTTCCAGGTGAATGACTGCATAATGATATCTCGCCATCTCGTTTCTCAGCGCCTCGATCTCTCTCGCATTTCACTTGCTCCGACTCGCGGATCTCATTCGAATTTAATCGGTGATATTGGCACCTCGTGTAGGAGCCTAGAGTATTCAAATTTTTCTGAATTTCCATCTTCATATTATTATTTTCTCAAATTTATTTTTTAACAAAATAATTGATCACCTTCTGGCTGGAGATCTTTATTTTGTGCATTCTACCATCTGATTTTTCTGAAGTTCAATCGATTTTTGAATGTGTTATTTATAATTGTAAGTGATTAAACAACGAATAAACCCTCACGATATTATGTTTTTCAGTTCTCAAAAATGGGATCCCTTGAATTATTATGGAGACGTGTTGCTCAAAGAAGTAGTTACTTTTAGAGATCTCAGCATATGATGCCCACAACAAGGATTTTATTTTTTAGTTTTGTTCAAAGTCATCATGACATGCTGCCCAGTCTGGAAATTTATTTATACATATTTCATCTTCAGTTGTTTGAGTATTTGTATCGTTTCTTAGTTTTATCCAAGATCATTTACCACTGCTGCCCAAAGAAATATTCCATTTTTATTGTTTCTCATTTAGTTTTAGAGATTTTAAACATTATTTCCGCATGTGCTGCCCGTACAAATGCTATTGTTTTAAAGTAGTTTTTAATAGTTTTTTTCTGATTAAAACAGGTTCCCATTTTTCAAAAATATTATCAACCAGTGTTGCCCAAACCAATACTGCCAACCAAGTTCATCGCCTTAATATTTTAATTTTCAAGCATTTCAAAATTTTGATTGTTGTTGTTTTTATGAATGAAATAAAATATTATTAAAATTTCTTCCCATTTTTTAGTTAACAAATTTTCAAAAATGAAATGGTTTGTTATTTGCCGGAGGTTTGCATTCACTTCGAGTTCAAAGTTTTTGTTTTTCAAAAAGCCGCAAAAACTTAAACTTGGGTTCTAGAACGATTGAATTTAATAAATTATGTCTATCTGTTGCCTATCATTTTTGATTTTTTCCTTATTGCTAGTTTTACCAAAAGTTTGAAAAACACCAGAAAAGCTGAAGTAGAAAAAAACAGTCGTTAGAAAAAGTTCAAAAAGTCAAAGACGATAAAAAAGCATTATGCCAAACAAGTGGCAGAACATCTTCTTTCTCCACATTTTTTGCAAATAAGGTAGTACAGATAACACAGGCAACACTGGAATTTCGCTTACAAGTTTAAAAAACGAGATCAAAGATTTACATGTCGAACTATCCAAATGGCTTCATTATCTGACATCAAGACTTTTGTGTTTTTGATTTTTTCCAATTTGTAGATACACTGATCAGCTTTGACTTTCTACAACTTTTCAAGTTCGCACGATCTGACATTATTAAATCTTAATATTATGCTTTCTGATTTTCTGTAAATCAAAAGTTCATAAATTATGCTCGAGAATCAAATACGAAATCAATTCTCAACTCCACCAAAACAGGTCAGAATAGATTTCAAGCAGACGTACAGTTGATCTAAACCAATCATTCCGGTGGATTTCGAATTTGGAGAACTAATGAAAATCCTGATGGATGACAAAAAAAAGCGTGTTCTATTGATTTTCAGAGCTATACCTCTGCTCAGCCAGTCGTCGGGGGTACTATCCATTCCAACATTTCGGCAAACCGGAGTCGGTCAGTGGCTCGTCAAGTCATACGATTTCGGTCGGTCGCGATGTCGTCAACTCCGCGGTGTGTTTCTTCCCGTTTTCAAAATGTCTCAGCATTGCACTTCATTTTACGCCTTCTGATTCAGATGGTCTGCAAATGTTTTGGTCAACGCTTTGATGCAATGTATTTTCATGTCACAGACTTGAGGATATGATTTTCCAACCCTTTTTCGGTAGATTTGAGGCAGGTTTTGGTGTGAAATTGAATTCTAACAAATTTCTAGGCACGCAATCAGGGCTGTAATCACAAGCCGACAACCCAAATGAAGTAACTATTTAAGAATCATACAGATAGCAACTAACCCAGGAAATTACGGACAAAAATTGGGTGTCCATTAGACAAATTGAGTTGGTCGGTACTGCTTTTGAAATTTTGAACGAAATTTAACATTATAGTCGCTCTCTTTTGATTTGAAGTATGCACCGAAGTAGTTCACGACGTTATGCGACCAATCTTGCTATCAGAACTCAAAGAATTTGTTCGTTCTCTGCACACAAAACAAATATTTTGTTTTTTTTTTTGAAATAACTCACTTTTCTTCTTTTAAATATGATATTTTACTTTTCCGTTTGATTTGATAAGAAAATATAATTTTCCCCAGTAGTTTTGAAGGAAAAAAATAACTTTTGAAACACATAGGAACTAAAAAATTGCTTTCCTATTAGAAAAAACAACATGAAATGTGCACCGTACTCTTGTCGCGTCGAGACTCGTAGCACACATGCGGGCCTTGGCAGCATGCCATTGCGTGCGCGCGCACACAGAAAACATGAAAGAGTATTGCGAAAGAGGAGACGCAGAGGACGTACTGACCAAAATGGTCCAAGAATCGATATTTTTAAACGCTTATACGTTTTTTTCCTATTTGAGTACTCCTCCAGAAACAAGTTCAATCTGGTACTTTTTCAAGAAAAGAAAAGGATTAATATTTCAAAAAAAGTGAGTTATTGAAACAACTATTAAAACAATTGTTTTATTTTCAGAAAGAAATTCTCCCAATATTGATGGTTCATTAATCACAAAACAACGGCAATTATTCCAATACGCACATGCGAATAAGGTCCAGCAGCTATGCACATAGTACGGTAAATTTTTTTCGAAATTGTGAGACATTTTTGGAAAAAAATTGGTTCTTTCTGGGAAAAACGGTCTCAAGATTATACGGCTGTTCCTGACGATTCGCTGATTTGTCGATCACGGCCCTACTCTTCAGAACATGGTCCCGGCGTTTCGACAGAGGTCCCAACTTTACATTTATTTCGAATTCTTCTCATTAGAAAAAATTTACAATGAAAAAGAGATGTTTCTCCAGAAAGTGATTATGAAACTGTGTAAAATGAATCTCAACTGCTTAGGTTGATGGTCACCAGTGTGAAACAATCGACGTCAAACGAATTTCGCTCTCATTCACATTTCGGCAAATTCGAAGAACAAATGAAGCTCAGAAAAGCTTTTAACCTAGCAGAATAAAGAATTTACTCAAACAAGCGGAACAAACCAAATTGAAGCTTTTTTCTCCAAAACCTAGAAACTGGTCTCCTGCATTCTCGATCCGCCCACAAGTGGTTATCATGCACCTCTTTTAGGCGCATCGTGCAAAAGAGGTTTCAAAAATATTATCCTCCAGTCTCCGACAAATAAAAATTGTTCATCAAAGCATTGACTAAAACGTTTGGATTTTCAGCATTTCTCAATCTTGGAGAATGGGAGTGGAAACATGAAACGAAGAATGCGGCGTTGATGGTGGCGGCACAGATAATCTGAATCAGAATACATAAAATGAAGTTTAACGTTGGATCGTCGGCTTCAGTCAATGTTTGTTCATTCTGAAAACGGAGAAAACATGACCACGGACTAGAATACATGGCAACCGAATATAATCGTAAGACTAGCTGAACTGCTGGTCGATTTCGGTTTGGCTGAATGTTGGAATGTTTACTTCCCCCGACGACTATCTTAGCGCAGGTACAGCTTTGGGAAGCAATAAAACACGCTATTTTGTTTATCATCCATTAGAATTAGAAAGAAATTTTTTCGATATCAAAATTTTCCTCGACTATAATTTTTTCAGCAAGTCTTGAAGATATGTCTCACAAACCACCAACGACTGACTTAGAACACGTTGCCTTGATTATCAATTACAATCCTAATTAATTGTGCTGAGTCGAAATTCACCAGAATGATTGGCTTAGATTTTCTCTCGACTGTACGTCTGCTTGAAATCTATTCCGACCTGATTTGGTGAAGTTGACAATTGATTGCGTATTTGGTTCTTGAGCATAATTTACCAATTGTAGATTCACAGAAAAACTAAAGAATAATATAAATACCGAGTTCTATTAGTGTCAGTTCGAATCGTGTCAACTAGAGCTAAGAAAGGATTTTATTGGTTAGCAGTAAATTTTTTCAGAAATTCAGAAAGTCAGATATTCAGAAAGTCAGATATTCAGAAAGTCAGATATTCAGAAAGTCAGATATTCAGAAAGTCAGATATTCAGAAAGTCAGATATTCAGAAAGTCAGAAAGTCAGATATTCAGAAAGTCAGATATTCAGAAAGTCAGATATTCAGAAAGTCAGAAAGTCAGAAATTCAGAAATTCAGAAATTCAGAAATTTCAGAAATTCAGAAATTTCAGAAATTCAGAAATTCAGAAATTCAGAAATTCAGATATTCAGATATTCAGAAAGTCAGATATTCAGAAAGTCAGAAATTCAGAAATTCAGAAATTCAGAAATTCAGAAATTCAGAAATTCAGAAATTCAGAAATTCAGAAATTCAGAAATTCAGAAATTCAGAAATTCAGAAATTCAGAAATTCAGAAATTCAGAAATTCAGAAATTCAGAAATTCAGAAATTCAGAAATTCAGAAATTCAGAAATTCAGAAATTCAGAAATTCAGAAATTCAGAAATTCAGAAATTCAGAAATTCAGAAATTCAGAAATTCAGAAATTCAGAAATTCAGAAATTCAGAAATTCAGAAATTCAGAAATTCAGAAATTCAGAAATTCAGAAATTCAGAAATTCAGAAATTCAGAAATTCAGAAATTCAGAAATTCAGAAATTCAGAAATTTCCGGACTAACTTTTTTCTTAATTTACTAACTTTTTCCTTGATACTAGTTCAATTGTTGCGTAAATCCAAATGTCTTCAAAAATTTCTTTTTTTTTCTCCCAATTCAACCAAAACTTCAAGAAAACTGAAAAATATGCTATTTTTAAGGTCAATCTGTTTTTGTTACTGTGGAACAAAAAACGAAAGTTTTTATATGGAAAGTTAAAAACAGAGCTTTAGATTTTTAGAACTTTACCTTTTTTCCGGAACTTCAGTTTTCCTGATTTTGGAATTTCGAGATGCTGCAATCTCAGAATTTCATAATCTTTGAAACTTTGAAATTTAGAATTGCAGAATGGAAATGCTGAGACATTCTGAAAACGGGAAGAAAACCACCGCGCGCGGAGTTGACAACATGGCGACCGACCGAAATCGTATGACTTGACGAGCCAATGCCCGACTAAAAGCTAGGAGCACCACAATTTTTCTGGGGTTTTTTCATTTCACATAAGGTAACCACTTTTTTCCTCTAACATAAGCCTTTTCTTTGGCGAAATGTTGGAATGGATAGTACGTCGGGGGACGACTGGCTGAGCAGAGGTATAGCTCTGAAAAGCCATAGAACACGCTTTTTTGTTTATCATCCATCAGGATATTCATTAGTTCTCCAAATTCGGAATCCACCAGAATCATTGGTTTAGAAAGCATAATATTAAGATTTAATAATGTCAGATCGTGCGAACTTGAAAAGTTGTAGAAAGTCAAAGCTGATCAGTGTATCTACAAATTGGAAAAATCAAAAACACAAAAGTCTTGATGTCAGATAATGAAGCCATTTGGATAGTTCGACATGTAAATCTTTGATCTCGTTTTTTAAACTTGTAAGCGAAATTCCAGTGTTGCCTGTGTTATTTGTACTATCTTATCTGCAAAAAATGTGGAGAGAGAAGATGTTCTGCCAGCGCAACTGGAAGAGGATGAAACACTGGCTGCCGTCAGGTATAAGAACAAAAAGATAGGAGCACCACAATTTTTCTGGGGGTTTTTTCATTTCACATAAGGTAACCACTTTTGTCCTCTAACATAAGCCTTTTCTGCTCTTTGTCACTTGTTTGGCATAATGCCCTTTTATCGTCTTTGACTTTTTGAACTTTTTCTAACGACTGTTTTTTCTACTTCAGCTTTTCTTTTGTTTTTCAAACTTTTGGTAAAACTAGCAAAAGGGACAAAATTAAAAATGATAGGCAACAGATAGACATAATTTATTAAATTCAATCGTTCTAGAACCCAAGTTTAAGTTTTTGCGGCTTTTTGAAAAACAAAAACTTTGAACTCGAAGTGAATGCAAACCTCCGGCAAATAACAAACCATTTCATTTTTGAAAATTTGTTAACTAAAAAATGGGAAGAAATTTTAATAATATTTTATTTCATTCATAAAAACAACAACAATCAAAATTTTGAAATGCTTAAAAATAAAAATATTAAGGCGATGCACTTGGTTGGCAGCATTGGTTTGGGCAACACTGGTTGATAATATTTTTAAAAAATGGGAACCTGTTTTAATCAGAAAAAAATATAATAAAAACTACTTTAAAATAATAGCATTTGTACGGGCAGCACATGCGGAAATAATGTTTAAAATCTCTAAAACTAAATGAGAAACAATAAAAATGGAATATTTCTTTGGGCAGCAGTGGTAAATGATCTTGGATAAAACTAAGAAACGATACAAATACTCAAACAACTGAAGATGAAATATGTATAAATAAATTTCCAGACTGGGCAGCATGTCATGATGACTTTGAACAAAACTAAAAAATAAAATCCTTGTTGTGGGCATCATATGCTGAGATCTCTAAAAATAACTACTTCTTTGAGCAACACGTCTCCATAATAATTCAAGGGATCCCATTTTTGAGATCTGAAAAACATAATATCGTGAGGGTTTATTCGTTGTTTAATCACTTACAATTATAAATAACACATTCAAAAATCGATTGAACTTCAGAAAAATCAGATGGTAGAATGCACAAAATAAAGATCTCCAGCCATAAGGCGATCAACTATTTTGTTATAGGATACATTTCAAAAATGAATAATGTGAAGATGGAAATTCAGTAAAATATAAATACTCGAGGCTCCTACACGAGGTGCCAATATCACCGATTGAATACGAATGAGCTCCGCGAGTCGGAGCAAGTAAAATGTGAGAGAGATGGAGACGTTGAGAAACGAGACGGCGAGCTATCATTATGCAGTCATTCACCTGGAAGGCAGACAAATAAGAACTGAAAAATATAAAAGGAGAGGGGAATCATACAAGAAAATATGAGGAAGTATTGATAGACGCCGAAACGGAAGACTTTGAGATATCACTGAAAACATGAGGTATTGGCTCCGCCTTCCAAATAATTTTCAGCTGTGCGGAGGTGGAGGCAAATATCAAAATGATGCGGGTTATTATGTGAGCTGGTGCATCACGTCACCTATGTAACTGGTCGTCAACAAAAAGGGATTTCGGATATCCATGTGATAAAATGAGAAGGAAAAAGCATTTGCCTGGATTAGAAGGAGCTTGTGAATGGATTTAAAATCCTTCTCAAATCTTTTCGAAGTTTTATAACTCTCCATTACATCAAGAATACAGAAAATGTTCAGATGAAGGCTCAGTATCCAAGGGTACATCGGAAAAGGGTACATCGAGTTCTTAGGGTACATTGGATCAGAGGGTACATCAGTTCTTAGGGTACATCTGGGAGGTAGGTTCAAAGGGCACATCTGGCGTTGGTTCTGAGGGTACATCGGAGAAAGGATCCCAGGGTACATCGACAAGTTCTTAGTGTACATCAATTAAAAATTTTGTAGTTTTCAATTGGAAGATATTTTGGTATAAACTGCACTATTTTGCTTGTTTTTTTTTCGATTTGTTTGAAAAAGTACAGTTTTTCATAGTTTTATTGATTGACCAGCAAGCTGGTGAGCCTTCGGCGCGATTCCATCTATTTTTTCAAATCTTCGTTTCTCACTTTTTCTAAATAAAAGGGTCACGTAAATATATATGTATTTATCAATTTTTTCAAAAGTGCACAGACGGACACGAGGACGGACAAACGCCTCTAGCGTTTTATTAATAAGGAAGATTTGTTTATTGGAGCTTGTATCCACAGAATGCAATAGATGTACTATTACATTTTGAGCCTGCCGAAGAAAACAAATCCTTGGAATATCGCAACATGATGATACCTTCAAAAACAGCAAGAGGGCCGACCGGCGACATTAAGAGATGATTTTGAGAGCAAACTCATGTCAACAAAAAACCAGTTTTATTAAAAATTAATGAAAACTACTACTGTCTATTACGAATTATCTGGTCCTAGTTTCTGTATCCCAATCTTTCTGGCGCTTTTACATCGCGTTTCGGCAATTTTCGTGCACATTTGGCGAGTTCAGTTTGTTCCAACGCTCTTTTCGCAGATTTCCTGCTGGAAGATCTGTAACAAATAAGATTTCTAGTTTAGCATGCAACATTATATTCTTACCTAAAATCCGTAGTAGGGACTCATTTTTCTTTTCTACACGGTCATTCGTTCTATTCAGTCTGTGCATTTTGTCTTCTTTGCCACTAACATCCGAGTCGGCGTACATATATCCATGGAAAAACTTCTCCTTGAGTGAAGGCGAGCGAACAAAATGAGGAGAGCCGGAAGATGAACTGTCACTTATAGAACTGTTAATTCTTATGATCGAATCGGTGATAATATCAATATTATCGTCACACGAATTGCTGATTACAGAATTTTCTGGTCCTTCTGTATCCACGAAAGATTCTAACAGATTATCAGTGTTCGTTGTAGTGTTTTCCTTTTCAATGAACAGAGTCTCATCGGTTCTTCCTTGGCCTTCAGTGTCCTGCAGATCCTCTGTAGAAGCTTCTGATTCCGAGCCTTCGATCCTAAATTCCAATCTAAATACACATAACACATCAGAAAACTAACCCATGGATAGTTCGAGAAAAGTTTTTCCGGGAGTTCTTAGCAAATTTTCGCCGGTGTCGTCTAGATTCATTCTTTCTCCCGTTTATTGACTTTTCCTTTTGTTTCTCAGTGAGCGATTGAATAAATTCATTTGAAATTTGTAATATCTTAAAGCTCTTTGAAGTCTGATAATCTCTCAAAATCTATAAATTCCACTTAATCAGCCTAATATGACAACCTGAAAACTTTTTAAAAGTCTGAAAAAGAGTTTTTTCTTGTTAATGTTTTGAAATCATGCATCTTACAATAATTTATTCGAAAATTATATAAATGAATTTATACCGGCTGTCCCGCCTCTCCGATTGTTTTCATGAGATTTGGTAGCACGTGTCACATGTCGAAATGCACCGAATTGTTCATCGGACTTCCAATCTTGAGAATCGATCCCAAGAGTCGCTTCTCGAGTTTCGGAGCATTGGTATCTCGGCTTCTCTTCAAGATCGCTTCGTTGAGAACTGTTTTCACAGGCTCGTGAGTGACCGCTGTTCACTCTCCCAGATGGTCGGAATGGGGTCAAAATCTGAAAATGGAAAATAATGGTACATTTATTAATAAGTTAAAAAAACACTCACCAAATTGTTGAGGTCACCAGAAATAACGAAATTTCATTTTTCGAAGCCAAGTATATGAAAATTTCCAGGTAAGATACTAATACTTTTTGAAGTGGACATTCAGAAAAATAAGGAAACTTTTCAGAGTCCATTCACTACTAGGATTCTAGAAAAAGTTTCCGGAGAACTTTCACAGATCTTTCAGAAAATTCTCATTTGAGACCTGCTAGCAGATACAAGTCAAGGGTGAAAAAAGAATCATGATATGATGGTTCTTGGTGTCTCCATGAAAATAGTAAAAAAGTTCAGAGAAATGTGTACTCGTGGCCGAAAAAAGGTGGGCTGAGCGGGACGGTGAGAATCGAAACAAAATACGAAAAGAAAATAAGAAAACAGAGAATTTATTGCTGGAACGAAATGTCAGTGTTGATTTTCAAAAAAAGAGGAGGGAGTGATCAAAAGGAAAACGATGTTTACCTATCGGCAGCTAGCAGATAAAAATGAAAAATTAAAAAATTCGGAAAATCTGACAAAAAGACGATGGCATTTGAAAAACATAAAAAATCTAAAAAATATTTAAATCATCAAACTCAAAATAAGTTTCAAAATTCGAATACCGTATTTTCTCTAATTTTCACATCCTGCTACGTGCTGAAAAAGGGGACATCCAACAAAAATTTGTGCAGTTCGTCTATTCAGTTTTTTGCAGACATTTTTTCTTTTTAAAAAATGTTCTGGTGATTTTTAAAATTAAGCTTAAAAGCTTTTGGTGATTTTATGAGAAGAACGTTAAAAAATAGAAACTCATGCTTCAATTAGAAAAAAAAGATAATCTAAAACTACTTAAATTCCGAAAAAAACTGAGAGAGATGAAAATATTTTTTAATCTGAAAATCTCAAACAAAACTATAAAGTCTGGTAATCCGGGAAAAAATCTATGAAATACTTGCAAAAGGCCGTGCCGGTAGGAGGATTTTCCCGGCCCGCCTCACAACTGAAAAATGTTTTTTTTTTAATGTTTCTTTTTTTTCTATGAAAGAGAACTTAAAAATTTTTGCCATTTTATTGAGAATCTATCTACTCGTCGTATTCAAACAGAAATTTAATAATCCAGCGTATAGTTCCCATTTTTCTCTCTCCCTCTCATGCTTACTTATTCAGCAATATTCATCTATCCCTCCAAGAATATAACTTGAGCACTAAAATCGAAAAATGGGTGACTACACACTTTGACTCGGAACAGCCAGTGTTTTAGAGGGGGGAGCTTAGGTATTTGAATACTGAATAAGAGACTGTTGTCGAGTATTTCGTAAAACATGTGGAAAAATTATCAGCTTTTTGATCTGAAGAAATAATTTTCCGAAATGGCCAGAAACTTGGTTCAGTATAATTTTTTTCAATCTTTCAAAAGTAAAGAAAGGACAATCTGGTTCCAGAAAAGTTAGATTTCAAAACATTTTTTTTGAAAACAATTCCTATTTTTCTTCGAAAAGTCATATTGTTTAAAGTTGTTATGATTCTCTTCAAAATGTCACATTCAAATTGTTATTCCCAAACGTTGTTTGAAAATGTTTTCACTACATTTTAACTAAATTTTCAAATCTTTTTTCAATCCTTCAACCTATAATTTTGGAAATGTTAGAAAAACATTTCTTGTTCCCGATTCTTCTTGTCAACGTGATCTTTGGATGAGAAATTGAAAACCCATAATGAAAACGAAGAAGACTACAAAAGAAGAACCGCAGAGTACTCTGAAATCTCCAAATATTCCAAGACACGGGTTATACAACAATTTTTATTGACTTCCCTTCAAAACTTTTGACAAAAAACACAGAAAATTGCAAGAATCGGACAAATCAATTAAAGAGATCAAACATCAAGAGTTCACTTCTTCTCGAATCCAGCGGCATAGGTCGGTTTGAGGGTGTATCCTCGGCTGACGAATTCTTTCCAAGTGAACGGATAGTTGCACATCTCTGTGTAACAGTAGCACAGCCACATGTCGGACGATGGAATGCCGAGGTTGCTTTGGACGTGCTGGAAATGGAAGAATAAATTCAAAAGCGCATACTGTTAGACATACCTGCATGACACAATCGTTTCCTTTGGTCATATTGACGACGTTCGGGATGCGAGACGGATGTCTCTCACCACCTCCGAAGGCTCCGGTGCCATCGGAGACCTCGTACACCGCAGTACAGAACTTACGGTGGTGGAGGGTCTCGACGACCTCTTGGTAGTCGTTGTAGCCGTAGCAGGAAATTCCAAAGGAGGGAGCAGTCGAAAGGACGAAAAGGAAAATGAGACGGATCATTTTCTCCGAGAGGTTAAGGTGTTGGGAGGAGGATAGAAGTTGAGGTAACGACTGATGAAAAGCCCTGCTGAAAGACCCTTTTAAAGAGGGGGCGTCAAGTTTCCGCCCATATTTCAGAAAAGTATGCGTCTTTGATTCTCCGCCCATATTTCAGAAAAGTATGCGGCCTTGATGCTCCGCCCAATTCTTTAACTCCTCTCTTGCTAAACGGTGATTATGAATATGAAAATCAGAGAGGGATGAAGAAAACGTTTCTGTTTGGACAAATGAAAAAAAGCACCCATCGCCAAAAGCAATGCATGTGATGACTGAAATAGAAACGTTCTAATGAATTTGAAGTTTTCCAGGAAGACTTTCAAACACCCTCCGTGCCTTTTTCGGTTTTCGTCAGGGTGACGATTCACTACAAACTACGTTTCATGAAACTTTCAACATTCTCGCTTGAATGGATTTTTCGATTTGTCACGATTTCATTTTTTACGAACCTGATGATAATAATGATAACATTTGGCGTGGAAATTTTTGGAAATGAGTAAACAAATAGATCTAACATCCATAACATTATAGTGATTGGAGAAGTAATGATTTCATATTGAATTCGTTAAAAGAGAAAAAAATCCCAAATATTGTCATGGAGATGAAACTGAGAGTTTTTAAAGGGTAATTTCTTCTCTGTTTCTGAACGTTTTTCAAATTTTCAGTGTTTCGAAGAACAGTTAATGCAAAAAATGTTACTTGGTTGTCACTGACATTTTGTGTTCTAGTCTTCTGAAGAATTCCAAGGCAAATATTCGAACCCTGTCGTTTTCAACAATATTAGTTTTATGTTTTTTTTTTTCAAAATTTTGAAACGAAGGTTCTTCTAGTTTGTGACTCATTTTTCTTTTCCTAACATTTTTTTTTCAATTCCATTCGTAGTACTTTCTGACCAAAATATTCTAATCCTGTGAATTTTCTGACCATTTTACGTCAGTTGGTGATGGTGGTGTACAACTGAGTACAATTTGAAATAGAATTTCCGGAATAGCATCGAAAGTCAATCAAGATTGAAATTTCATATTTTTATTCAAATTCCATGTTGATCAGAAGAATGAGAAACAAGAAAAATAAAAATCTTGTTTACAACATTACCAAAATTATAGGTTTTTTGGAAAACATTTTGAATGTAGTTGAAATGTAGTGAAAACATTTTCAAATAACATTTAAAAAATAAATTGAATTTGCCATTTTGAGGTGAATCAAAAAATATTGAATAAAATGATATCATCTACATCGTAGGTTTCCCATGATTTTAGATTACATCAATCCTTCTAACTTGAACAGCCACTGCTTTCTGACTACCGTACTTCTGGAATTGTTACGTTGCAGTATCTTGTAAACGGACAAGCCCAAATATTTGTCTGGAAATTCTTTAGAAGAAAACTCTACTATATAGAGTTGCTCGGTCGCAAGCTGGAGATCGTTGTCAATTCTGCGAAATAGAAATCCAATTTTCTTTCTATGCTATCTTTCAAATAAAAAATGTTTAGTTCAGAATTGTTCAGTTTCTCTAAAAACCTCGAGTATACTGAACAAAACTAGATCATTTTTTTTGTAGTTGACAACTTTTCGCTAAATTCCAGACTGATGAGATATGTCGCTTGTAACTAAAAGTTTGTCGGACATGACCGTGTTCGTTTGAAACATTTTCAACTTGCTTTGTTCAATTTGTAGGGGAAAGTTGTCAACCCCAAAAAGATCTAGTTTTGTTTAGTATACTCTGAGGTTTTCAGACTAATTGAACAATTTTGGACTAGTATTGTAGTACTTCAGAAGTGCCCATTTTTCACTGAAACGCTGTTGCACAAATTCAAACTTTCAGGAAATATGTAGCTACAATATTATTTTTTGTGATCATTTTTTCTAAGTTAAAGTTGTTATTTGCAGAAATTTATTTAACAAAAACAAAACTAAACAAGAATACATCAAAATTGAATATTATTTATAATGTTAACAGCGACTGGTTCTGGAGTAGACTCAAAATTTTCTATTGGCCCCTTTTTCTCAATTTCTGGGTCTTGATTATCGATGAGATTCATTTTAGATTCTCGATCAATTTTGGATGTTTATGTCAGTCTGCTTTTGAGTAGCGAAACGATGAATGTGTAAAGACAGATTGCCACAAACCAGGGGAGAAGAGCACATGCATAAACTCGGCGCCCAACATATCCAATGCTCTGCTCAGAATTTCTGAGATATTCTTCAGGAAACATTTTGACATTCTGAAATCTTTTTGGAAAATCTTGTTCATTACCATTAGACTAATTTTTTCAACCTACCATGAGCAGAAACTAGAAAATTCAAATCTTCAGTAGTGTCGAAACAAAAAGAAAGTTGAGAAGAAATTTCTGGCAAAAAAATGATGTTTTCCCTTGAGCCAGTTGAAAGGTTTCTAAGCAACAAAATGTGGAGAAGAGCAGATCTTGTGACTTTTTTTTTGAATGTGAATGGACGAATTTTTGTTTTGATGGGAGGAGAAAACTATTGTGAAAGTTATGTTTGGCGTGGATTTAAACCCATCTTGACTTCTTTCCAATGCAGAAACTATTTTTCGTACAAATGACATGAATGGATAGGGCAAGAAATTTTTAGTAATGTGCTCAACGTTTTGGAATCGAAAAATTTTACCAAAAAGAAGTATTTACGAAGTTTTTGGACCATACGGACAAATACTAAATATTCGAACAGACACCCAACGTTAGTTATTTTCATTAACAATATTAATTCGGAGCATTCTCTTTAGCCCAAAAAAATTAATCTGAACCCTCATATCATGTGCGGCCACACCACAATTCAAACGTGTGTTGTATTGACTTTTCTTGTTTCCCAGAAGGAACGTTAGGTCTTACAACGATTCCCCATCCCAACTGACCGGTGGACGCGTTTTATGTTCCACGCTCTGTTCGTTGCATTTTTTCAATTTATTGGTTTTTTTTCTCTTGACTATCGGTTTATTTATTTATTCTTATTTCATCAGGGAGATTCAAAGTACCGTATCGAGATTAGATTTCTATTACACATGCTGAATGAATTCAACCTACTGTCAAAACTTTTATTATAGGAAGGCGCATTATCATTCTATTTCTTCTAATAGAAGCCAATTTTGGCTGTGCACTTTATCTTTTCTGTTATTGCAAATACTTTATTTTCCTGGAGTTTTCATTAATTTTAGTCGTTTTTACATATTTTTTTTTCGTTGAAGAATCAAAAAATGATTAAAAATAAAATGCTTTTGTTAGAGAGAATACGGTACATTAAAATTCTTAGTTATTGGCTGTGTGACGGAACTTTTGAATTTTTGACATTTTTTTTCAAAAATGAATTTTTGCATTATGAACTCTGGATTCTATTTCTTTCAGCGTGTTTTTTTTGGTAATATCAATTAGAAAAAACCCTATCTCTCGAAAAAGATCTGTCACGTCATCCGAATCTGTCTCACATGTTGACTTAATTGCTCTAAAGAAAACGTCGACCTTGGTGTTGACCGTTTTCCATACCCTCTTCCAACTTCTTCTTTACGTGTTTTCCCGTCCTACTGAATTCATTCATTTTTCAAGTTAGCTTTCCCAAAATCTCTCGATTTTTTACTCATTTCTCGTTGCTCTTAATGATATTCTGAAAATCATCGTTTAATTCTAGCTATTCACCATTTCTCTCGAGTGCCTATTAGGTGGAATTTTTCTTCTTACTTTTTTTTTCAAATTCTTTCATTTCAGAAAATGTTCGTCACGGAAAGACTGATCTCCATCTACTCCGGACTTCTTTCATCCCCTGAAGAAGACATTGTAAGTTTCGCCTCTAACTTAATAGTGGATTTTCTGATATTTTTTAGAGACATTTCGCTATGAAATGGATACTCGAATCAAAAGTCACTCTGGATCTTCTAGAGAAATACAATGTTCGAATGCTCGTTGAGCAGCAATACTACATCACTCATGAGTTGGCTCGTCATCTGCTCAAAAAAATTGGCGATCTTGAAGAGGAGCTAGAAAACGGGGCTGGATTCTATACGGTGAGTATGATGGTCATTTTTGATTTTGAAAACAGTAACACGCGTTTTGTGACTTTCGATTCATGGATTATTTTTTTCTATATTCATTTAGGTTTCTGTTATGCTGATCTACAAGCTTAAATCTTTTACTAATTTTTATAAACTTTCAGCTGACTCCGTCGCCAGTCAAACGACGCAGAAGTAGATCAACCGGGAAGTTCGTGGGCGGCATTGAGATTATGGAAGGTCCAGCTCGCAATCTCCAGAAGCAACTCGACCAACATTGCAACAAAAAGCAGTGAATTTTCAAAAAAAAAAAACGGGAGCTGAAACTTTAAAAACAGCTTTGAACTGCAAAATTATTTTTGATCTACCTGAAAAATTTCGGTGTGGCAGGTCTGAAGCAAAATTTCATGATTTTTTATCTCATTTTGTGGAGATTCAAAATGATTCGAAAATTTTTTGAAAAATCAATTAGTGGTCATAGAATCCTACATGGTGCTTTTCCGGAAGAAAATATTCCAAATAAGGTCATTTTTCAAGATTTTTTCAGAAAAATTGGAACTCCCCTCTCTCGGTTTCCAACATTACTAGGAGTTCTATAGCTCAAAAAAACCGCAAGATTTTGCTCTTCAATTCGTATAAAAAACATTTTCAATTTTCCTAATTGAACTTTTTTATAATCAAAAAATCTCACGAAATCGTAATTTCACCATGTTTTTCGATTATATAAAAAGTTTAACTAGGAAAAATAAAAAATGCGGTTTTTTTGAGCTATATAACTCTTGGAAATGTCAAAAACTGAGAGAGGAGTTCCAATTTTTCTGAAAAATTTTTGAAAAATGGCCTTATTTGGAATATTTTCTTCCGAAAAAGGACCATATAGGATTCTATGACCAATAATTGATTTTTTAAGAATTATTTGAATCATCTTCAATCCCCACAAAATCAGATAAAAAATTCTGAAATTACGGTTTTAGACCTGCCACACCGAAATGTTTCAGATAGATCAAAAATAATTTTGCAGTTCAAAACTGTTCTGTGGGAGAGCGTGCAGCGTGGTTTTCTCATTGAAAAATTTTATTTTTCTGCTCATGTTTTTCTCAGTTTTACCGATCCCATATCAAATACTACCATTCAATTGTATCATTCCTTTTTCACATGTTTCCAAAAAATGTTCCCTCCCTTTAGTCATTCGTTTCAATCATCTACAGTGTCATTTGAAACATTTTCTTCCTAATAAAAATTTTCATGATATATGGCTTTACAAGAGTTATGATTCTTTAGAAACATTTTGCCATTCAAAAAAACCCTCTCTTTAAAAATGTTCTGGTCTATAACAAAATTATGGTAAGGATTTTTAAAAAAATGCTGATCTTTTAGAAACTTCTGATCTTTGAGGAAAATGATACCCCTCGAAAAATGTTGGTCCTAAAAAAATATTTGGGTCTACTATGAAATTCTAGTCTTTAAAAAAACTCTGGTAAAAAACTCTGCATTTAAATATATAAATGTTATCTGAAAAATTCGTAACATCGGTGAACTTTGTTGTTTTAGTTTGTTTTCAAAAGATTTTCATGATAGACGTTGATATTTTGTATTCGAAAGATGATCAATTTGCAATCATCAGTCGATTGCACCCATGCAAAAGGCAAATCAGGAAAATATATTACAAAATATGAAATTTTTCATCTATCAGATTTTCGAGGGCGAGTGACATTTGTATACTTGTTCACATGTCGGTAGAACATTTGAGTATAACAATTTTTATATCATTTTTTTCAACAAAAAGTTCCTGCTTGATTTAACGCTGGTCTCAAGTCTCATGTTCTGTACTTTAGACGGCTGTTACAGAAATAAGGTGGTACTCAATGCACCTCATCTGTTAACCATAGTTTCGAGAGATGTTCATTTTTTGTTTTTCTTCATGTCTATTTTCTTCTTAACAATGCGTTTTCCTCGATACAGTTTTTAAAAAGGCTATTCTGACGGAATCATATCAAAAGATTTAAAATATCGGAAATATTTGCAAAATAGTATAAAATTCTCAAAACACACTTCAAATTACACAGAGCCATACTTCGTGATTTTTTTCAGAGATTTCCCCAACCATAACAATAATATGTTTTGGAAACCAGAGTTTATTTTGCAATTCCTTGTTGATTTTTAAAACTAATGTCTATTCTGGAACGTTAATTGCCCTCGGAATTCTGATAGACATGGTAATAACAATATTTATTTCTTAGCAATTGGTATTTGTTGAATTTAGTGTAACTCGAAACCATCCTATTTTCTATTAACTTTATTGTCCCTTTGAGAATGGACCATGACATTGACAATGGACTTTGATGCTTGCAAATTCATTATCTTTCAAATACAAGAATATCAATGGTTACTATGATAATCTTCTGAAAACAAATTTTAAAAAAAACCAAATTCACAGGTTTTACGAACTTTTCAGATAAAAATTATGAATTTACATGAACACCTTTAAAGACCAGAATTTTTTAAGGACAAGAATTTTTTAAAGAACTAGAATTATCAATAGAAAAAGACTCTACATTTTCACTTTGAGCTCAATTATCTCCTTTGCTATAAATTATATAAAAAGGGAATAACTGTTGAAAAGTTTAACATGAAATCAGCAACATTTTATCAGTTGACAGATTTTCATTATCTCTCAAAGAAACCGAGATAATTGAGCTCGAAGTTGACGGTTTAGGTGGTTCTATTAGAATTTACGGTATCTCTCATCTTTTGTCAACTCTCACTTTTCCTAGCATAAAAACGTTTGTTTTTCTCAAAAAAAAAACAGTTGTAGCAAAAATACCAAATATTTATTCCTTGCACTTGAAATTTTCAAAATCTCGCGTCTTAGTTTTTTAATCAATACCATATAATTCATGATAAAATGCTTCGAACATAAAAAAGGTAAGAAATGAGTGAAATGCGAAAACGATTCTAAGCAGTATCAAGATCATGCGTATAGAGCCCTCTACCAGGAAATGCAGTCAAAACGCTTGTGTAGATACGAGGTCTGAAATCGAAATCACCAAATGCGTAAGCACCCGAATTGGCATAGTTGTTAGGCGGGTACCCTCCTCCGTTGTACACGTTCTCTCCCCAATCGACAAACTCCTCTTTTCGAAACAAACCCCAGACCAAGACCAACAGAACGATAATGGAAATAGGCAGCCAGAAATACGGATCAGAGAGAAATTTCTGAAATGAAATGATTAATTATTCGACAGAATTTTAGTCTTTGTTTATTCATTCATTCAGACCAGGAATCAGGTTTTACGTTTACGAATTTTACGGGTTTCATGGTTTTTCTTAGGAGTTGCAAAATATTTCGGCCCGGCGTATAACCAGTAATATCAAAAAAGATTAGTTTTGGTACGCGAACTTTTTTTGATGATTTATTTTTGGTGTTTTATTTGAATTTTTGAAATGCTGGTATGATGTTTTATATTGTTCCTAATTATTGTTGTACTTTCAGAAGCATTTTCAGGATTTGTTTCAGTTTCTGGTTACAAAAGTGAGAGAGTACATAAATTTTGAATAGTTGCATTGAAGTTTCTCACTGCTTCGTAATAAAAATAGCTAAAAAATTAGATGAACAAATTTTGGAAAAAAACAAAAACAAGCTGAATTAAAGTTCTAATCATTTCAGACCTTTTACCATTTCGATAATTTTTTTTTGAAGAAAGACACTGAGAAAAACTTACAGTTGCATTTGAAATTTCGAATTCTTTATTGTTCGTTCTGTTATCCAAAAGAGAAGATGGCGTCCCAGCACTGAGCTTGAATAGACCGAGAAGAAAAATGAGAAGGATAAACTCCCACATATTTCTGAAAATTGGGCATAAAAGATTGACATATGGAAAAAAAAGTGGTGACAGATACTAATACTTAACCTGAAGGAATTTCAAAAAAACTAGTTTTAACGCTGCATTATTAAAAAGGAACTCTTTTTTAATCTAATTTCAGAATAGGACTTTTTGAATTTGACAGAAATAGTTATTCAGAATTTAGTGTTTTCAGGGCCAATTGAAATTAAAATTCCAGAATTTTTGGAACTGTGATTTTAGAATTCGACATTTTCCCTATTTCTGAACTTTCTATTATGCTTGCCTGAGAAAAAAAAAGTTGAGACGCAGAGAAAAAGTGTCTGCGTCGCCACCGTTTGTGTGCTATATAGGCTCTCCGCTTCGATATTGCTACCGTATTTAGACTGCAAAAAATACTCCCTAACCTTTTTCTCAGAAAAGTATAATAATTCCTAAATTTCGGAATTTCAGATTTTTCGAATTTTATTTTTTTTTGGAATTTACGATTCCTGAATTTTGAATTTTGAGTTCCTGGAATCTCAGAATTTCATAACTTCAAAACTTTGAAGTTTAGAATTGCAGAATGCAAATTTCGAATTTTCCGAAACACAGAATTACAGAATTCTTAACTTCCGAATTTTCGAATTCTTGAATAAACTTTGTTTTGAAAATAAATCCTTGAAAAATAGAAACCCATCGGCTTCTATTAGAGGAAATATGGAGATTACTTATTCTGTATTATCAAAGTAGCAAGGCACAATTTTTGAAAATGTCGCGAATCTATGTTTTCTTTTCCTCGTCAGGGAGAAGCAAAGATGGTAATAAGTTTTCTGTCTAGTGGAAACAACTAAAAAATCATAAGAATTCTACACAAATTTCAAATCACGAGAGAACGCATTCAAAAAATAACAGAATGAGTAGCAATTTCGGTTTATTTACTATTGGTTAGAGAGCTGAAGACGCAGAGAAATTTGTGGCGAAATAGCGTTGGCAAAAGAAATAACAAAAGTGAGTCTTAGCAATTGTCGAAACCGATGACACATTTTATCGCTTTTCGAAAAAATGAGAGTTGAGACGCAGACAGACTCTCCAAAAAATCTGACTGCATCTCCATCGTATGCGTGTTTTTTCGTTTCGCCGCTTCGAGATCCCTACCGTATACCACTCTCTAACTCTCATTTATTCGGACAACAATAACAGATCAATTGGGAATAAGAGACTCTTGAAAAATTGATGTGAATCTTGACGTCAAGGATATGATAATATGTAGGAGTTTTCAAGAAAAAATCGTGAAAGGACATACAAAGTTTTCTTTCCCAAAGTATAACAATATTTGTTTTCCGGCTGATATGAAGTTTGCAGTATTTTTCATTTACAGATTTGGGATATTTTAATAGCAGTTGATATGATTGAGCCAATGTGTAGAATCCGATTTGATCAGTCACACCCCCATGTTTTTGTTTGGTTTGTCTTTATCTCTCTTTCTCCCGAAAGATAATATTTCTTCCACAAACGACAACGCACAGTGTCCCGATCCGCGATTGCGCCAACTTGCCGCCTTCAAATGGTGCGACGGAGCGAGCTTGTGTTTTCAGTGTTAAATTTCCAGATTTTTTTTCAGTTGGAGATATCTCAGCTCAAACCGAAGGAAAAACATGGGAATACCTACGAATTGTAGAGAAAAACATTCTTCATCAGATTTTAATAATTTTCGCTTTTAAAAATTTTCCGGCTTTGCGGAAACGTGCCTTTTCTGAAAAAAAATCCAGTTTTTCATAATTTTTTCTTGGTTTTCGTTCGTTTGTCAGTTTCATTTAACGACAAAGAAAATACATTGCTGAACAGGTAATCTCAAAATCCAGACAAATATTTCAAAGTCTAATGTCATATTTAGCGAGTAAAACACATGGAGGTGTTGTTGTAGGGTTGAATTCGATTTCATCGAACTCCATGAATTTCAGGCAATTTCATCGGTTCATAAAATTGATTCTGTAAATAATTTTCCCCCCCTAGGACTTAGATTGAGTTGTATTGACCATTTTCTTGCAGGAAACTTTCAGATTCTGTACGAAACGTCATGAAAATGATGCCGTGATAAGTTTCGAGCATTCATCTTACCGTTCCAATTCGATTTAGCCCCGGGAGAAATCAGGTTTTGGACAGCTGCTCTAAATTAACAGAAGCAGGCTATTCATAACTTGTATTTTTGAGATTCTTGCTTAAACTGTCTATTTCTAATTCAGAAACATATGTATTATGTCAACCATACAAAACAAACTTGGAAACTATGAAATTTTGGCTGAAAAAGTTTGAAAAACTGGACTTTTTTCAGAAAAGGCACGTTTCCGCAAAGCCGGAAAAATTTTAACAGCGAAAATTATAAAAATCTGATGAATTATATTCTTTACAATTCGTAGGTATTCCCATGTTTTTTCATTCGGTTTGAGCTGAGATATCGCCATCTGAAAAAAATTTCTGAAAATTAACACTGAAAACACAAGCGCGCTCCGCTGCACTATTTAAAAGCGGCAAGTTGGCGCAATCGCGGATCGGTAGGCTGTGCAACGTTACTGTTTTTTTCTATATCGATTTTTGGGTATATCGCTTTACAGCCCCTTCCAATCTATCCCACCTGGTTTTCCAGTATACACCCAACAGACAAAAACGTTGAAATACATTCCCACTCACTGTTTTTCAATGTTTTTCCTGCTTTTTTCAGCTGAGCAGCAATTGTAGGCAGCCAAATTATGCATGAAAACGTCTTTTTCATCCGTTTTACTGTTTTTTGTTAATTCTCCTTGATGTTTTGTCTTTTTCGTTTTCGTTTTTCAATCTTCAGCTCTTCCTGACGTATGGATTTATGTTGTCGTCGTATTAGACTCGTCTTCAAATCTGTAGACTAAATTTCCTAAATTTCCAAAAAATTTTCACGACTACTTTTGTGTGGACCACACCAAAATTACTGATCCTTCGAAACTTCCGGTTTCAGCAAATTAGCGAATCGAGAATGAATGTTTATAAGTTTGAAGCCATCATGTAGAGAACACCAAAAAACGAAAGCAGCTGAAGGTCCATTTCTTTTCTTTTTCATGCACAGCTATTCAAAATTTATTGAATTGAACCGATTTGTGACGAATTTCAGTTTCCCCATCCGTTTATAGATGTTTTTCTTGACCTCATCAAAACTACTGATTCTTTGAAACTTCCGGTTTGAGCAACTCGGCAATGAGTTCATATCAACTGGAGGTTTGAAAGCACCATGTAGAGAAAATCAATAAGGCAAAGGCAGCTGGAGGACCCTTCTTTCTTTTTTCATCCACGGCTATTAGAAACTTCTTGAATTGAACCCGATTTGTGACGATTTTCTGAAAATACAAAAAAAAACTGACCAAAAACTTACGCTGATATAGGACCGTAGTTGATAACTTGTCTTCAAAAGCAAAATTGACAATTCTCTGAACCCTTCTGATGCATTTTCTTACAAAAATTCTTTTTCGAAATGAGAAAATCCGCTGAAACAATTTTAATCATCGATTGAACGAGTGTCGTTTGATGCGTTGCGTGCCGCGTGCGGCTGGCATCCTCCCGTCAGCAAGATGAGGGGCACTTTGTATTGTGTTCTTTACCAGATCGTGTGCCCGATAACCCATCACCAACGGATTTTGGCAAGTAAAAAACTTACTACAAGGAGCTTTTACCGTTTTTAACTGTGAGTTTTTTTAAACTAAAGAATGAATTGTTTCCAATAGTGATTTTTCTTTCAAATGAGAAAACTCACATTAAAAATATCAGTTTTCCGTAAAAAACAACATTTCACTCAAAATTTCAGATCAATTCAGTTGAGATTTGACTCAATTTTAAGCGATTGACCAGTACTTTTTACAGAACACCACATGGACAACCGAAAACGGTTTCTTGGTCATCTGTATGTGCGGATGCATGGAAAATCGTTTTTTCAGCTAGATAAACTCGAAGTACAGAACAAATGGCAAGAAGATTTAATGGAAAATTACTCTCTTCAAGTTGACACCTAGTTCTGGATCAAGAGACAGATCTCACCAAATTCGATCGACTTTGCGCTGATTTTGCCGTTCAATGCGACAGCTTGCCTTGGCGACCGGATTTGGATATATGAAAAAATCCCGACGACAATGCGATTGATATTTATTTATTTATTTATTTATTTACGATTGCAAGAATCGTGGAAAAAAAGGAAAAAAAAACATTAAAATACATGATAATCAGATTCCAAATGATATCCCATACAAGCAACAATACGGACAAATCAAGACACATCGTTCATATTTCTTCATGCTCATTCAGCAGGAAATAAAAACTTTATAAAGTTTTTGTGAAAAACCAACAAGTTCGCATCTTCGTGGAACGATATCAAGTGAGTTTTTCGATTTTTACAGAGCTGAGACAAGTCTCATGATCAGTTGTTGGCAAAAACAATATCAGAAATGTGCCAATAAGTCAGTAGAATTTCTAGAAAATTACGACTTTGTCGCGTTGAACTTGTCAATTCGTGAAAAAAGTTTTCAGGACAGCTTATGAGCTAAAGTGATATGATAATCGCAATTGTTGATTCAACAATCAGGAGGAAAACCATGTCGGTGGAGCATTTGAAGCAAGAGCTGAATAATATATGACGAGAAGCAGTGTCACATCCTGAAAGTAAATTTTTATTTGATGATTGAATTAATCTATCTATGAAAAATATTATGCTACGATTGAAAAACTAATTTTGTGTTGAATGAGGTAGAGCTCTCGAGTGCGTTGCGTGCATCCTGTAGGACATAAAAAACAAAAAAATTATGATGGATAAATAAACATTGTTTCTTTTTAGCTAAATTACAGCCTAGTTTAGTTGTGCTTTAGTTAAATTTCCATGACCAGTAATGTTTTTAGAAGACCTCATGGACGATCGGAAACGTTTTATTGGTTTTCTATATGTGGGAATATGTGGAAAAAGTGATACACTGGCCGAATTATTTCAAAATACAGGAGAATGGGAAGAAGCTGCGATGTAAAAGCCGTCCGTTCATTTTGACACCGGGTTCAAGATCCAAGAAAAACAGATCCCGCCAAAATGGAAAAATCATTTTCTGCTTCTTCCCGTACCTGGAGTATTCGAGATATCTGTTGAACTTACCATTGCAATGAGACGGTTTGGTTTTTGTTAGAATACCTTCGAATGCAGTGTCAACAGGAAATAAGAACCAAAAAATCCGTGGCTTCATGAAGCAAGTGATTTTGATTCAAATCTGTTTCTGTTGTCTCCTCAGGGTTCTACTTTGCGGTGAGTCTTTGTCATTTAATTTTTCTTGTCCCTTAAAGCAAGCTGAGTGTTCTGGGTTTAGTTTGCTTTCAGTATCGGCTTCTGGATATGTACAATCACCAGCTGAAGATCCGATGATGTCGACGCGTTCGATTCAAGCTGCTCTACACGTCAATCACTTCTGATTGGATTTTGTACTTATATAAGGCTCAATGTTTGAAATTCACCAGAATGTGTGGTCAAGGTGTCTGATGAATTTTATCATCAGACATCTTCTCTGCTCTGTTTTGGTGGCTGGAAAACACAATTTTATTTCTCAATTCTTCAAGAAAAAATAACGTTTATTATGGGCTCAAGAATACATATGAAAAGAGTGAATAAAATGAAAAAATTAACAGTTCAATCCTGAAAAACATGTAGCACTCATTTCCAGAGTGTAGCACTCATTTCCAGAAACCTAATCTATAAAACCTGTAATTTTTGAGCTGATTTGCAATGCTTTGCCAGATACATTGTAGTGTCCACATCTATATCAACAGTTCAAAAAACATTCAAACACGAAATATTCTTGGTTCCCACAAATCTTTTGATATGTTCTTGCATAAATTTACAGTTTTTCCCATAGTTTGTTCTACCCCATACTATTTTCGCTGGACTGTTTCTCTGTGTCTTGTACTCTCGCCCGAACACATAAAAACCAAAATTTTTCATTCTTTTTTCTCTTTTTTGCCTTTCTTTCATCTTCCATCCCTCCCATCTTTTTCCGAAACTCTCGATTTATGTCTTTTCGATTTTTTGTGTTCTAGAAACTGGAGTTCCAGGTTTGGAAATCAAAAGCTAAAAAGGTTGATTTAAAATTCAGGTAGTAAACCAATAAGCTGTCAAAAGGAAAATTATCAATCGATTATTCATCGTTTCTGTTAACCAAAGATTTGAAGAACTCATACTACTCAATTTTCAGAGTATGACCCGCTGTTTCTTTCTTCTCGCAATTTCGTCTCTTCTGTTTACCACAATGGGGACATCAATTGAACTCGGAAACTCCACGTCGGACTTTGCTGATGATGTTCTTAATGTTACCGAGATTTCCGCAGAAACCATGGAGAAAACCCATGCGGTCACCACTTCGAGAGCAATGAAACATTTTCATGATGTAAGATTTCTAAATTCGAGGACTGAAAAATATTCAGCATGTATATTTTCCAGTAATGTTTTCAAAAATTTGCTTCAAGCAAGGATTTTGAGAAAAACAAGACTCTGAGCATGTTTTCTTTTGCAATGAATTTTTTGAACAAAACACCTTCTGAAATACATTATTCCAATTGCTTCCAATTTTAGATGATTTCAGATGTACTCATGCTCCTGGCTTTCGCTACCCTCATCACCATTTTGCTAATTCTGTTTGTAGTTATTCCATTCCTCTGCTATTCAAAATACAGTTGTGAAGGACACAAGAAGAGAAGTCTCACCCCTAGAAGAAAGATGGAGTCTCGGTCGCCTATACTGCACACAGACGACTGGATTGAACGACGCCGAAATATGCCCGAATTTGGTTTAATCTTTGATTATTAATGTTCAGTTTTCTAATTTTAAATACTATGACTTTGTTCTGATATAATTTGTCTTTTTCTTTCAACAGTATTCGTTCGTCTTTTTAAATTTGAATGAAGCACTGACTAAAGCCTTCAAGTTGTTCTCATTCCTAACTAAAAAAAATGTGGATATTTTCTGACACTGTCATTCTGAACTGCCCTAACAGTGTTGTCGACGACGTTGGCGCGCACACATTAAACGAAGGGAACGTTAAATACAAAAATTCAAAAATCGAGAAAAACTCACCATTCAGCATTTTTGATAATCAACTTGATACATCGTCAGCCACATATTTTGGATGGCAAGGAGCTTGTAATACCATCACGAAATTTGCAACTGACGACGTTTACACGCTTTTTGAGAAGTTACGATCCGCCGTCACAGTTTTTATTCCCGAGCAACGACCTGAAATTTGTATTGTTTGAAAATGTGATGAAGTATGAGAGAATACGCTAATTTTCTAGCAAAGAAATACCCATTTTAATTTTAAAAGAAATGTGGATTTTTTTGTTTTTTGTATATATTATTTTGAATTTGAATATTTTGAATATATTTTAAATTGTCTTATATATTGAACGGTGCGCAAGAAAGTTCCCGAATTTCTCCTTTTAAAATACTGTAAAATTTCTAATTTAGTAACACTCTCATTAAAGGCGTACTTCTTATTCTGGAGCATTGTGAAAGATTGATTCAAAAATTGTAATTCGTGCCACTCTATTAATCAAATTGCTGTTTCATCAAATGTTACACTAGCTGACCCTATCTCTCTCAACCTCAGTCTTCAGCTAATCAGCCATTATTACATCAGGAGAAAAATATCACTTCGGCATTTGAAAAACTTTTTTATTCGAGAAAATGAGACTCCATTTGCTATTTTTTGTCATCATTCTCCCTATGCTTGCATCAAGACCACTCAGAACGTGTGTCCAAAAGGAAAACTCGTCTGAACGAAAGTTCGTGCAATTTCCAAGCACTCTCTCATGTCAATTAGAAAAACTATTTTGTGCAGACGTATTGATGCTTCAAGGAAAAGAAAAGTGAGTTGGTTTTGAAGTGTGTAGAGGATATACATAAAAAAGGACTTTTCTGATACTCTTATAGTTTTTTCTATCAGAATAAATTTCAGAACTTCAGTCTCTATCAGCCCAGCAGCATGTGCTTTAAAACTGGAGAAAGTCATCATGATTTATGTATTTTTTCTCAAGACGTTTTTTGTTTTCTTTGTAGGCTTTGTTCTTGGTTTCTTCATTTACTTCAGAATCGTCAGATTTGTTTAAACAATTAAAAAAGGGTTTGATTTTATTAGAGTTTGTTTCCTATAATTTTAAAGTTTATAATAAAATGTTGTAAAAGTTAATATTTAAAAAAAGTGAGTTCTGCTAAAGACTTCGATGGTTTAAAAAGTTCAAAACTTTTTTCTTGGAATGTGATGCAAGCATTGGGATCAAACTGTTTAGAATTTTGAAATTTTCAAGAGACGGTTTCTGCAAACTTTCGAGAACTCCGATTTTGGGGGGTTTAGTATAATTCTTCTCTCCATTCACACCACATTGCCCTTCGAGGCAGCCATTTGTTATATTTTTCTCTTATCAAAGTATTCTTTTGAAATGAAAAGAAATAAAAAAAGGATAAACTGATTCATCATTAAACACTCAGCATACGGTAGACGCATGAATTCAAGCATCAGTTTTCAGATAAAGAATATCAAACCACCTTATTGTATATGAGGGGAAAGCTAACATCTCATTTCATTAAAGACCGGTATACGGTAACGATGCTAAATATTTTATTTATTTATTTACTGAATACGTATGTAAAATACGTGAAAAGCGACAGAAAAGTGTTCTGCTCATAATCAAATTTCACTTTGTCAAAACGTAGTTCCTGGCACCATATAGTTTGTGGTACTACCAGGCACTTCGGAATACACACTGGGAGCGCTCGCGAAAAAAACCCCGCTCATTTCTTTTTCGATTGTGTAATGTCTGGCCTCACATCAACATATCCTATTTTTTTACAGCATTTAGGTCATAACATTTATATTATTTTCACTCAAATCGTTCCTACTCGATGCTTCAAAAAATATGAAGTGAAATCAATTATTGTGAATTTTTGAATTCTCAATTCAAACGCTTATTTAAAATGAGTGTCTCATTGTTTCAGATTTTTAAAATAAAGCCAATCCTACTTTTATTAGTCATGACAGTTTCACTAGCCGTCGCCAACGAGGACTACTCAATTGAAGCTCTCAAAAACGAAACCAGTACAGAAAAAGTCATCATCCTCTACAACGGAACTTTCACCTGTGCCAATACACCATTTTGCGCAATGGCAACTTATCACCGAGCGACGAGAGACAACTTGTGAGGATATTCTCGGTACCAGTTCCACAATTTTTAAACTGTAGTTCTTGAAAAACAAAACAACTCTCGTGTAGAATTTTATTGCACGGAGCAGCAATCGGTTTCTCAAACGTGATGAAAATTATGTTTTCGCTTCAATATCGCTCTGGTTAAGTGACTAGCTTGATGAACCCATATATCATTCGAATTCACATTTGATGCTCTATTTCACAACGCAGATTTTACAAAATTTGCTTAACCATCATAGGTTTCAAACGAATAAAGTCATTTTTCAAGGTAATGTTGGCACGCAACTTCCTCTTGCTTTTCTCCAGCATGGCTTGTGGCCGAACAGAGATTAGTAGGAGCGTTCACATTATGTTTTAATAATGAAAATAAACTGTTGTTTTCGAAAAACATGGTACTTCGTCAACTCCGATCAGTACCTACTCATCAGTCATGGTTTTCCGCTGACCGTTCAAAAGTTCGAAAAACTTTATTTTTTCTTTTGTGAATGAGACATATAAGCAAAACATTGTATCATTCTGACCAGCTCTTTTTACCCTATCGTAAAATACAATTTTCCTAATTTTAGGAAAATTCCTCTTGAATTCCTGCCGCTTCGAAAAGTTTTTTGTCAAAACAACAGATTTTTCAAACTACCTATGTAAGTTTGAACGCATCCTGTTTCATCGATTATCGAACCATACAGTATCATGTTTTATGAACATTGTAAACAGGACTCATAGTTTTTAAAAATCAGTGTTTCAAAGTCTCGCCATGACCAGTAAGAAAGATTGACGAGACTAAACTTGAAAAAAGCTTTGTGCCTCAAGCATTGTGTAATCAACCACTCTTCTGATCCTAGCGGGAAAGCTAAAAATGAAAATTCTAAAAATCAAAGTGATTCTTAAATTTTAGCAATAGAGTAATCTGCGTGGAAAGTTTCTGAAAGTTCCGATCACTTAGAAGAAAGTTACAACGAATTTTTTATGCCCCTAAGAGACAACTTCAGGATGCCCCTATGAGTTAGTGACCCCTATGAGTGTATGCCCGCTTTGAGTACGATGCCCCCTATTTCGATGCCCCCTGGGAGTATGGGCCAACAATTTCAATGACACATCTTTTCAGAGCTTCACGTTCCCAGAAGAAGCTCCTCAAGATTGAGCAGCTTCTTCTTTGATTGATCAGTCATTTTTTTTGAATTTTCTGTATTTCTCCTGTAAGGACATCAGCTTCTCATTTAGTTTTGAGTCGCTCCCTTTGAAATTTTCGATTTTAGCTTTGTCAGAACCCTTCGACAAAATCATCACTTTCGACCATTTTGTCTGCGCTTACTGTGAAAAATTATAAATCAATACTAACAAAATTCTGAAAGACCGTCGTTTTTCTTCTGAACCATCTTCTATTGATCGTCAAGCTCCTTCCGCATTTTTCTGACATAAAATTAATTTGTTGGCGTGATTCACAGCTTCTACAAAGATCTTTTTCAAAGTTTTGTGTGAAACCAGGTGAGAATACACATTTCCACCAAAACTGGGGAAGATTGGAAGCTATAGGCAATTTTCCTTATTAATAAAACGCTAGGGGCGTCTGTCCGTCCTAATGTCCGTCTGTCAACGTTTGAAAAAATTTAAAAAAAAATATATATTTATATATATATATATTTACGTGACCCTTCTAGAAAAAGTGAGAAACGAAGCGACGAAAATTCAAAAAAAAATAGATTGAATCGCGCCGAAAGCGCACCAGCTTACTGGTTTGCGATATTTGACAAAGCCTTTTTTGAAAAATTTGTTCCTCGAATAATCATTTCATGATCAAATATTTCAGATCTGTTCATTTCGGAAACACACAAAAAATCTAAGAAAAAATCAAGAAAAATGTACAGAAAAATCAGGAAAAATAGACAACAAATCAGGGAGAAAGGACAAAATATCAAGAGAAATAGACAAAAAATTAGGGAAAATGTACAAAAAATTAATAATTAATAAAAAAAGTGCAAAAAATTTACAAAAAATTAATAATTAACAAAAAATTAATAAAAAAGAATTCGCGAAGAAAAAGTAACTACTATCAAAAAAAAATTATTAACCTTATTTGAAAATAGTTCCATTGACAGAAAAGCAAAACGTTGGCGGCAGACGGTAAGACGAAAAAGCAAGAAGTTGGCGACAAACAGTTAGACAAAAAAGCGAAAGGTCGGCACAAGACGGCTGGACAGAAGAACGGCAGAACGGCGCGGAGGACAGTCGGCGGTTTAGGCCCGACTTGATACACACATGCGTTATTTTTTCTCCACTACCACACGTTTCCCGCTTTCCTCTCACTGTCTCGATTTTCCGTGCTTCCTCTCCTAATCTATGTATACAGGGTGGGCCAAAAGTATGGTAACACAAGTTTCGTGCGAGCTGGTTGGCGCTGAAGCGGTTTTGGGGTTACGATTTTATGTTTTTAATTTTCAGCATGTCTCAATTAGTTGATATACAAATTTTCAAGTCGTTAGGTTAACTTTTACACGAATGGTGACTAGTTCTATACTCCTAGGCACCCTCGTAGAGGTTGCAAAGAGAGAGGTGGCTATCGGAAATTATTAAAGATTATCGGAAAAGCTCTCCGTTTCTCACGAACAACCTTGTGGATAACCATCGAATGGTTTGGTTAGTTGAGTACGGTCAAGAACATTCTGATAAACGTAAAAACTTGATCTTTGGTTACTCAGGAGAGAATCAAGGCCGTCAGAAAACGAGTTCGTCGAAATCGCAGAAAATCATGAAAACAATGACTCTGGAGCTGTGATTGAGCAGAAAATCAGTCAGATTAATCGTAAAAAGTGAGCACAGATTGACCCTGTATCGTGTTAAAAATACTGGAATTCTGCCGGGAAACAAGAATCTGGTACGCATCCAAAAGTGCAAATCTCCATTTGCTGGCACGCACCAAAATGAACACATGAATAGGATATTTGGTGACCAGAAACTCTTCACGGTGGAAGTCGAATCCTTATCAAAAAACTATCAAGTTTTTGCCCCGAGATCTGAGCTAGCTAATAATCACGTTTGGATGACCAACAGAGTTTTCTATCCTCAGAACGATGTCGTTTTTGGTGCAACAACCTCCGATTTCTGATTTATGTAGATTTTGGGGTGGAAATCAACAAAAAGTACTGATAGGAGGGAATTTTTTGGAGGCATGTGCTTCCGTAGATCAAATCACATTTTAAAAATTATGTTTGGACTGTTCAACATGATTCTGCTTCCGCTCACTAGGCGAAAATCGTTCAACCAGGTGCGGCCAACTTTGCAAGGCCAACTTTTCAAGATTCAGTACGACTTGCAAATGGTCAGCCACGTCGCCAGACATGAATCTGCTGGACTATTCCGTATATGAAATTTCTCAGTCAAGAGTCCGAACATGTCCAAAACCCAATTTGAAGTCATTGGAAAATGTTTTGGACCTAGAACGAGCCATGTTATCCCCAAAACACCCCCGTGCCATAGTAGATGTGTTCCCTAAGAGACTCATGGATTTTATGACGATCAAAGGCAACTGCACCGAACAACTATTATAATTTCATTCTTAGGAAGTATTCAGGAAGCTATTGTCAAAATTTCAAGTGTGTTCGAGTTTTTTTGGAGAAGTTACAGCACTTTGAATGTGTTACCATACTTTTGGCCCACCCTGTATTTACGTTGGGGTTTTTAGGGATGCTGATTTTTTCGCAGTTTTCTTCAATACTATTAGGAAAATACAAAATTTCTCAAAGATTTTGATACAACAAATCTTTGTCGGAGTCCTCCTTTACGCAGTAGAACCGTTAAATAAGGATAAAAAATGAATCGGAAACTTGTCATCCGAGATCCAGACTCCTGAAAATGGCCATAATGACCAAAAATAAACTGAAAAATATGATTTTGTTTATCTTTTCGACCGGTACTGTATCTTAGGGGCTTCTATTTTTCAAATTTGCAAGCTTTCTGATTTCCCAGTACTAATTCCTACTAAAACTTCCAATATCTCCTACAAAAGTTTTCAATCGAATCGGATAAGTTTGAGCAAAGATAAATGCCATTCTTTGGTCGATATGTGTCATTGCATCATTATTTTCCTTTCTTCTAGGTTCGATGCGTAAATGTGATCTTAATTCTTCTGAAAAAGAAAAAGTATACGCTTTTTATTCCATGCAACTTCTAAACATTTTTGTACTTAACAAAAACAGATTTATTAGGGAAAAAGTGAATCAACAAAAGCGGAGATTTATTTTGGTGCTCCTACTCGCCAGTTTAGCCCTCTGTTCATCGAAAGCGGCTTGATTTTTTTCTGGAATTATATCCTTTGGTTGGGAGCAAAAAATCTACATACCGCTCAGAAACATCTTGACGGATGGGTACTCGTCGTCTCTGATCTTGTTCAACCCCTCGAAAATTGAGAGCTTGTTCACGGATCGTTCCCCTCCCGCCGGCCTGTGCTCCATGATGAGCATACAGAGCCTGAGCTCTGAGGGCTTGCATCATATTATGCTTGGATCGAGTCCCTAAAAAGGAAGAACATGAATCAGATTATCAAGTTTTTGGGTTCGTCTTGTAGCATATTAAAAGTTTTGTAGTATTGTAAAATATTGGTTCGGAATAGATATGCTTTACCGTAAAACCTGTTCTAGAAAGGCCATCTGACTATGAGGAAAATTTTCTCTGTTCCTATCAAAAATTTGAAAGAGTTGTCAACTGACAAAACACTTCTCATATTATGATGAATAATTTATTAGTAAGCCACGTGTTTATATCTCTGACTGGAATTGAGATAATTGAGATCAGCGTCAAAAGTTAAGGGGCTCTTCTATTGAAGGGGTTGACGGTACTCGCCATTATAATTTTTTTCAATATTAATCGTGTAAAAATTAGGAATGAAAGAAAACTCAGACATTTTCTATCTTCTGAATTATTTGATTTTAGAGATTCAAATTTAAAAAATATACATATTAAGAAATAGATAATTTTTTGGTTCAAGATAGCATTAAGACCTTTATAATCATTTCTGGGAATCCCATAATATATTAATTAATTTTCAGTTTTTAGTCAATTTCCAGAAATTTTCAGTATCAAAAATCGCGGTTGCAGTGATTTTGAAAGACGATTCTCTTAACTATCAGGACGTTTCAAAACATGAAATTTGTATATTGTGTTTCACTAGAAAAATTTTGTTCAGGGAAAAAAGTAAATAGAAAGGCGGAAAAGAATATGATAATTTTTTGAGAGAAAATGTTTGAAATATGAAATTTCATACAAGTTTTAATAAAATACATTAAAATACCACAAATTTCATGTACTGAAAAGTCCTAGAAGTTGAGAAAATCGTCTTTGGCTGTAATCAGACTATTTGGCTTTATAAATGACTTCCGAAACTCACTCAGTTGATTGTGAAAGCCGCGTGCAGTGGTTAGTCCATTGACTTCACCTTGAGTGCGCCAGAACTCTCCTAAAAAAATGTTATGTTAAGAAAGTTACTGGCGGCTAAACAACTCACGTTCATAGGCTCCAAGTTCGTTGCGAAGATATCCAATCTCATCAAGCGCTTTGTTGAGCTCCGCAACTGGGACCAATACTGAAAATCAATCACTCAATCACACCAAAAATAAAGTTTTGTAAGTTTGTTTGAGTTTGCATATACAAAGCACAAGGTGAGCTCCTTTAGTTCAATAAGTGCGAAAAAATGAGGTTTTACCATATGGGGTAAAATATCAAATTCAAGGTCGAAATAATCAAAATCAAGGTCAAAAACAAGATCAAATTTGTACCAAATATAGTATTTGTGATAGGTAGTATTGCGGCAAAGTTTCAAGAATCGTTCTCATCGTCTTCGAGTGTTTTTTGAAGTACCTCGACGAAAATTTTGTCCAAGTCCATTTTCACTGAAAACACGAGCTCCAGAACTGCACGAAGACAATGAGAACAAATTTTGAAACTTTGCCAGAATACTACCAAATACTACATTTTGTGAAAATTTGATCAAAATTGGAGATGGTAGATTTTGGGCGAATTTTAGTTGCTTTGTACTTCCCCACATTGTGAAACCTCATTCTTCCTTCTGGACTACAACTCGCCTTGTGCTAAGGATATGCATTTAAACAAAAACTTTCGAATGTAAAGTTTACGTTGGTTTTGAATCTAACGTTAACTTTTTTACACTTATGTTAAAATTTTTCACGACGACACATTTTCAGTGATTTTTTTCATAATCAGATATCAAAGTGAAAGCAGGTTTACATTGAACTATTAGTGTTTCGTTTTTGGTCCAGTGGAAAATTTTTGAGAATTTTCCAAAAAAGTGAAAAAAAATTCAAAAAAGTGAACAAAAAATGGAAAAAGTGAAATTTTCTCTACTCTAGGGTTATCGTAAAAAATTGGTCCCAACAGGAAAAATGGTCATAATAGTACCAGAAACTGAAATTCAAAATATTTGGGTCGATATCATTTTTTTTTTGAAAAAAACATTTTTCGGGGTTACGGTAGTTTTTCGCGCCCAGAGGTGATCGTGGCCTAAGAGCATTATGATAAAAAGTTTCAGGGTAGCTTTTATACCCACCACATACAATATCAGACTCCTAGGACCATTTTGCTTTTTTCCATTGCCAAACAATAACAATTTTTCTAACCGTTGAATGTCCCGCCGATACATATTCATTTTCAGTATATTTTCAAAATCTTTTCTCACCTTTAACTTTTTACAGCATTTTGAAGAGCAGTAGAAAAAATAATAAGAAAAATAGAAGAGAATAATAAAGTTTCAGGAAAATAAAGTGTTCTTCCCGAACCCATTCATTCACAGGGTTCATAGGAAGAACACCAGAATATAGAGGCCCATACACACGGTGCCAGAAGAAGAAGAATGAATACAATGGAAAGAAAGAAGAGAGACGGCGGTGTGGGCGTGGCTAACGTTCTGTGTGTCTACGTTCTCTCTATGTTTCGTCTATATAACGACTAGACAGGTCAAGTGTGTCCTCTGTTGAGAAGACACAACAACAAAAGAAGAGGCAATGATCTGCGTCTACATGGTTTCACTGTACTCTGGCATTTTGCCATCTTTTGTCGGTTAGTGGCTGAGCGAACATGCTTAGTGGGGAGGAGAAGGAGACATCCAACAAAAAGCTACAATGACATGGTATAATATTCAAATGAAAGGGATAGGGAAGAAAGCGGATCGACAGAAAAAAAATCTTCATTTTTTAAAAAAGAAGTTAGTGTTACAAGTTTACAATAAAAGGCTTAAAAATAATACTGAAGTCGTGTGATGCTTTTATGCCTCGTAGATATAATCAAAAGATTAAAAAAGAAAAACAATTTTGAGAGTATATTGATTCGACCTTAATGTTTTTTGTCTGCGTTTCTATAATTTCACTGTACTCAGTAATTTCCAAAAGAAGCAGTATATTTAAAAGATCCATTTGAAATGGATTTTATAGATCGGAAAATTTTCAACATTTTTTTTCTAGCTGAAACACCTGAAGCTGAAATTAATGGAAATTCTAAACTGATTGTCTTTTGTACTTCTTTGATGATTAAGAGTACCCGCTGGCCATTATATTGATAAAAATTGATTTTGCATTACTTTTAAGAGGCGATAAAAATCACAGGACTTCAATGTTTTTCGAAAAGTTTTTCTTTTAATTAAAACAAACATAAATATTTTCCAATTTTCCCGTCGATCCCCTTTTCCCTCTACCCGATTCTGGATAAGTTTAGATTTTCACCCCCCCCCCCCTTATTTTATTTCTGTTCTTTCTCGTTAGAACTATCATGCGACAGGTGTCTTGATGACCTATTGTCCTTTAGTGGGTACTCGTTCGAGATCAAAGTATAATTTAATTATCTTTTATTGCGGTCAGAAGAGGTCATACTAACGAAAGTGGACTATTCAAGTTAATATATGTGCTAAAAATGTTGATATTAGTGGGCCTCGTATCTCATGATCCTGTGGAAAAACAGGTGTCAATCATACATTGAGATTCTTTGGAGTTTAAGAAGAAATAGTATTTCTAAAAATGGACAGTTTCAATTTGGTACTGAAGTCTGGAATAAAAATTTTAATGAAGTACATTAACTCGAAAAGGGATAAATAAAATCTCTAAAAAATCTCTGCAAAGCAGTACTAATATAGGTTGCTATTCGGTCAAGAAAAATTTAATGGAATATATATATATATCCCATACTCCAAAACTGAACGTCTTCGCTTGAATCAGAATTGATGCTACACGATTGTCTGAATCTCGAACGACGTATGTGTGGCTAGTGATTGGATCCGTTTTTGGTTTTTTATCATACCCAATGTGCCTGAAAAATGATATAGAACTATTTTAAATCATTTAAAAATAACTTACACTTTGGGAAGTGTGTGCGTTAGTGGCTTCTTAGTTCCAGCAATGAATTTAGCCTTAATCGCCGAAAAAATTTCGTCCTGGGGGATTTCATGACAACCGATTCTCATTTGTAAGTATTCAAGGTTTTGAAATGCTTGTCCTGATTTCCATAAATTCACAAACCCGATCAAATCCGAGATTCGGTATCTCAAAGTTTCTAAAAATGCCTGTCTTCCTTGAAAACGACTCAAAACGTTTGGGACAGTGTTGAAGAATTGATCGATTTCAATAGATTCTGCTTGATAGATTTTAGATTCCGTGTGGAATGGTTTGTTACCAATGCTTGTGAACATATTAACCGATTTTAAAACAGGAGACGTGGAGAAAAAAAGGTCAAGGAGTTTCATATCCTCGAAGTTCAGGTTTAACCTCACCGCAGCGGACAATGACAAGTTTTGGGGTTGTGAAATAAAATGAGCTTCAAAACCTTCTGATTTCCAATGATACTCAATTGAACTTCCGAAAAAATCAATCAAATAATCATGGATAGCCTTGATGACGCATTCTCTTTCACCCCGGGGAAATGATGCTACAAGAGAGTTGTAGGATAATCTGAAATAAAAATTGTTATATCATTCAATGCACAATTGTAACTCACCGGAACTTTATCTTCTTTCCAGAAATATTCAAACTAAAACCTTTCCTGATAAACCTCTTATGCTCCACTAAATTCATGATTTTGACCCATTCATTGTTGCAGCGAATATAAATATATGGTAGATTTCTTTCATGACAGTGGTACTCAATAGAACTGATCTTTTTGAATCTGCTGATTTGGGACGATTTGATGGCTTTTTTCATGTTTTTCGAAGCGAAAGAAAGGCGAAAAAGTTCGGAATATCCCATATTGTCGAGTATTTCTTTTTGAACCAAACACGGATATTTGGGTAGTTTCATTCTTTTTGTAGTTCTGAAAATACAAAGTAAACTGTGAAAGAACAGGAAGAGAGGGGATGAGAAAAGTTGATGACCATGGAAAATAGAATATTATCGGAATCGAGAAATACAATCAATATAGCAAAGAAGGAGAACGTCTGCGAAGAAGACAGATGACACAGTAGGTACTCTGTTCCGCCCTTTTGTGACCAGATCCTCGTTTGATGACTTGTTTGTGCGATTACTGAATGTAATTGATTTTCTCAGGTGGTCGTGAGGGGCATTATGCGTAAAGGGCATGTCTAGAAAAACTAAGAAAAAACGGCATCAAATAGCATCCTTTCGTACATCATTTAAAAACTCATTTCAACATTGATTTAAAATTATTTTGCGACCAGAAATGTCTTCGGGTATATCTGGTGTATGAGGTTATCGCTAAAATTTTTCATGTATGTTGGCTGGTACTTTGGCTGAAAATTGTATTTTACAACGACCATAGAACTTTTATTTTTTTTTAGAACTCAATCCCCAAATACATAATCTGCCAGAATCCATCAAAAAATCTGGGGGCATCCCCCTTCCATCTAATACTTTTAGCCAACTTTGTCAATCCGGTTCCTATTTTTTGAAGTTTACGAATGAAAGTAATGTAATTATTGAAAAACTGATAATTCCATTCGATTTTTTGCAGTCGATTACATAGGGTCAAGTTCTAACCCTAAAAATAATGAATTTCTAACGACCAGTACAAGCCTTAAAAATGGGAATGAGCCGAGGGGAGAAAATTTTGGTTTCTAAAAATGGACAGCTTCAATTTGGGACTGAAATCTGGAATAAAAAAAATCAGAAAAAATAGCCACAAAATCAGGGAAAATAGACAAAAAATCAGGAAAAATAGACAAAAAATAAAAAAATAGACAAAAAATCAAGAAAAATATACAAAAAATTAAGAATAAATACTCCAAAAATGCAAACAAAAAAAGCATTCCGGAAGAAAAATTACCTATCATCAAAAAAAAAATTATTAGTCTTATTCAAAAACAGTTCCATTGACAGAAATGCGGAACGGTGGCAGCAGGCGGTACTTTGTTGATTTAGAGAACCCGCTGTGGCCATTATTTTGATAAAAATTGGTATTGCAATACTTTTAAGAGGCGATAAAATCACAGGACTTCAATGTCTTTCTAAAAGTTTTTTTTAAAATTAACACAAACGTATAAATATTTTCCTAATTTTCCCGTCGATTCCCTTTCTCCCCTACCCGAATCTGGATAAGTTTAGATTTTCACCCTCCCACTTTTATTTTTGTTTATTCTCGTTAGAACTATCATGCGACAGGTGTCTTGATGACCTATTGTCCTTTAGTGGGTACTCGTTTGAGATCAAAGTATAATTTAATTATCTTTTATTGCGGTCAGAAGAGGTCATACTAACGAAAGTGGACTGTTCAAGATAATAAGTGTGCTAAAAATGTTGATATAAGTGGGCCTTGTATCTCATGGTCCTCTGGGAAAACAGGTGTCAACTGTAGTGAGAACGAAGGCAGACAGAACGTTAACCACGCCCACACCGCCGTCTATCTCCGTTCTTCCCATTTTAGTCATTCGTTTTTTCCTTGCGAAAAAAAAAACTAATGCAAAATCAATTTTTATCAATATAATGGCCAGCGGGTACTCTTAATCATCAAAGAAGTACAAAAGACAATCAGTTTAGAATTTCCATTAATTTCAGCTTCAGGTGTTTCAGCTAGAAAAAAATGTTGAAAATTTTCCGATCGATAAGATCCATTTCAAATGGATCTTTGATCTTTTAAATATACTGCTTCTTTTGGAAATTACTGAGTACAGTGAAATTATAGAAACGCAGACAAAAAACATTAAGGTCGAATCAATATACTCTCAAAATTGTTTTTCTTTTTTAATCTTTTGATTATATCTACGAGGCATAAAAGCATCACACGACTTCAGTATTATTTTTAAGCCTTTTATTGTAAACTTGTAACACTAACTTCTTTTTTAAAAAATGAAGATTTTTTTCTGTCGATCCGCTTTCTTCCCTATCCCTTTCATTTGAATATTATACCATGTCACTGTAGCCTTTTGTTGGATGTCTCCTTCTCCTCCCCACTAAGCATGTTCGCTCAGCCACTAACCGACAAAAGATGGCAAAATGCCAGAGTACAGTGAAACCATGTAGACGCAGATCATTGCCTCTTCTTTTGTTGTTGTGTCTCTCAACAGAGGACACACTTGACCTGTCTAGTCGTTATGTAGACGAAACATAGAGAGAACGTAGACACACAGAACGTTAGCCACGCCCACACCGCCGTCTCTCTTCTTTCTTTCCATTGTATTCATTCTTCTTCTTCTGGCACCGTGTGTATGGGCCTCTATATTCTGGTGTTCTTCCTATGAACCCTGTGAATGAATGGGTTCGGGAAGAACACTTTATTTTTCTGAATCTTTATTATTCTCTTCTATTTTTCTTATTATTTTTTCTACTGCTCTTCAAAATGCTGTAAAAAGTTAAAGGTGAGAAAAGGTTTTGAAAATATACTGAAAATGAATATGTATCGGTGGGACATTCAACGGGTAGAAAAATTGTTATTGTTTTTTTTTTGATTTTTTAGTAGTATTTCGTATAAAGTACGAGCGTGAACTTTTTTCGGTATCAGATTCAAAGCCAGCGTGGAAATCACCACTAGAAATTGTTTTTTGATCCTTGCCGCTTTTTTGAAGTTTTAAAAATGCACGAAGACAATGATATTTATTCTTGAAAGTTTGCCAACATACAGAGAGGCTCGATTTCGGGACACTCCTCATGGCAAATGCTGCATCTGGTAAAAATGTGATTGGAGAGGCTTGATTTTACGCGAAATTTAGTTGCCATGATCAAATCATCATTCCCATTGAGAAAATATTTCATTTTTACCGAATTTGGTCACGGTTTGGACAGTACCAGATATCGGAACCAAATGAGCATTTTTCGTCTTAAAAAAATGTTCCAAAAAAAACCGAAAAAAAAGTGAAAACGAGCGAAAAAATTTTAAAAGTTTGAATTCGCGCGCTTTTACTCACCAGGCGGCCTAGAAAAAACCTCGTCCCTAAGGGCTTTCAGCGTATTTTTCGATGCGTTTTTCTCAATGAAGGAATTTTTTTTGAATTTTTTCTATATTTTTAAGGCAATCTACATGCATTTCTGCACATTTTGATGCAATAAAAAATTTCACCGTACACCACCTTTAAAAAATCCAAAATTTTCGAATTTTTGAACTTGAAAAATACAAAATTTCAGAAATAGACTTTCAGAAGAAGACTGCAAACTACGAAAATGGAACATTTTTATTATGCTTGTCTGAGAAAAAAAAGGTTGAGACGCAGAGAAAAAGTGTCTGCGTCTCCACCGTTTGTGTGCTATTTAGGCTCTCCGCTTCGATATCGCTACCGTATTTAGACTGCAAAAAATACTCTCTAACCTTTTTTTTCTCAGACAAGCATAGATATTTTGAGAAATTGAAAATTTCTGATTTTCCGACAATTTTTTTGCACATTCAAAACTCAAAATTCTGAAAACTTCACATTAAAAAATTTCCCTTAATTAAACGTGTTGCTGATAAAGTTTACCTTTAGTGATGCAAAGCTTATTTTTTCTTTTGAAGTTCTCAATTCTTCTTACCGTAACGAAAACTGATTATAGAAAGAAAACGGTCGTGAAACCAGCAAGAAGATCTCAAAATGTCCGGAAACCGAAACTTGCTCCGATTCCACAAATTTTTCCGAATCCACCCGAGGTAGATGACGTGGAAATGGGAAACGAAGAAGAGGAAGCAGCGCCAGATCAAAAGCCAGTAGAATTCGATGACTTAAGACCGGCAGGGAACCACGATTTAAATGTTCAAAAATCAGATGCTCAAGCCAGTATTCAGGGTAATAATCCAGCACAGAATTTCATTCAAAACTTGAAATCAGAAGAAGGCGTGGATCTAATAAATGGAAGCCTCCACCAAGGAACGCTGTTTAATGGTCGAATCGACTATGCGGATCTGGATAATGGTGAACATCCAGAATTTATGGTTCCCAATGGAATTGAACCCCCAATGCAACACAACAAACGACATTCAGAACTCAGGCAAGGAAACGCAAAACGGCCTAAAATCGAGAGACAGGAAGAACCAGAAATTGCAAATCCACCAGAGACCAATGAAGTAAAAATGAGAAAGCCAGAGGAATTAGAAGGATTGGGACCAACTGTTCACAATGATTTGAATATTCAAAATCAAAATGCTGAAGCCATAGCTCATGATAACAATGAAGCACAGAATTTTGGTCAGAATACCCGAAATCGAGTGAAAATCGAAGATTTTGTGGAAGAGATTCAGCAAGCTCCAGAAGTAATTATTCTGGACAAAGAAGCGGAAATGTATGTCTTTTTTTTGAATTTCGCCCCTAACTAAGCCTAGAATTAAAAAAAAAACATAATTCTCTAAAAATAATTTCAGTCAAAAAAAGTAATGAAATTCGCGAAAATCAGAAAAATTTCCACATTTTTCATAGGCTTAGGCTGAAACGTCTTGTATTGCTACAATTGAAACACCCTCATTTTGGCGCCAAATTCAAAAAACTTCGAAAAAATATAATTACCTGAATTCAGGCGACCTCTGGTATTTGAAAAAATCAGTCTTCGGAAACTGGCAGAGCAAATTGAGACGCTCGCTTTCAATTAATTTGGAGGACTCTTTCCAAGAGAAAGCGTTGAGAGCTGTACGTTTGTTCAAGGCTAATGATCAGGTTTGACTGGATTTTCGTTCCGAAATAAAAAAATTTTATTTTTCAGTTAATTCCGATTCAAGACTTCAACCAATTGTTCAGCATCGTTCTGAAGAACGTGAAGAGTGGACGACTTCAAAATCCAACTGGAACTTCAATAAAATTGTGTCTATTATTCAAGCATCTCGCAAGATCTTTGATTCGACCTTTGGGAGAATTTCTTATGGCTGATACACTGAAAGTTCTCGAAGAAGAGATTGAGAAGCTTGAAGGAAGCGAAGAAAAGGTTTGAGAGGCATTTTTAGAATACTAAAATGGTTTTTTTCAAATTTCCAGATTCCATTAAAACAGTTCAAGGCAAACTCGACGGACTGATGCTCGTAATCACCAACATTTGGGTCAATTTGGATGAATAACTCTGCTTCTTTTTCTGTTGTTGAATTCAAAATTTTCCTTTTCTATGTATTATTCCATGTGCCCCTTCTTCAAACGTTCCCTTTCAAATCATTTTCGATGCTCAATATGAAGTCAGAACTTGGCACTATTTGTTCAATTTTTGTTAATTTGTTTTTTTATTTTTCAATGAATTTTTTGGTTTTTTTAATGTGGTTTTTTGAAGACGAAACAGTTAGCTACTCGATCAAATTTCCGAAAATTCATTCAACTCAAAACGAACACATCGTGCGAAAAGAGAAAGGTCATTTGCTGCGACTGAAATTTAGATTTTTACACTTCAAATCATATTCTAGGTTCTCAGGCCCAAATCACCGCTTCCACGCATTTTTCTGCGCCTGGAAAATTACAAAAAAGACCGAAGTTCGTCGGTGAATTGGTCGCAAAACACCGTCACGACAGAATGCACAGATTGAGAACTACAGTAGTGCGAGGAGAAATTTTTTCTCAGAATTTTTTTTTGTTTTTTTTTTCAGTTAAAATTTGAATTTTCTTGTCAAATTTGATGAAAATCTACCTGAGCATCTCGCGAACAGCGTTCGTCTCGATTTACGAAGCCTCGCCCCGAAATCCGATACTGTACTCTTCAGTAGTCTCTCGTGATATCCTACATGAAAATTCTCCGTATTTTTTGTTAAAAAACAGTTTAAAAGTTTTTCTACCTAATTTTCGAACGTTTCCTGCATAATTCCTATTGTTTTCCATGAGTTTGGCCGTCTTCAGAGTTACGTTTGAAGGTACGCGAGACCCCGCAAATTCTGGGGAAAAAAATCAGGGAAAAAAATCGGGGAAAGTGGGCGGAGTCAGGGGCGAAGCCTAAATTGCAATGTCGCCGCACACTTTTTCCTCGATTTTTCAATGAATTAATATTCGGTTAAAAATTGCATTCAATTTCAGGGGTTTAATTGAATTAATGAAGCGATTGAGATATGGAATAGTTGTAAAAATAATAAAAATTTCAGGTTCTTGACAACATTTTGAAATGTCATCAATAATAATGGATAAAAAACAGAAAATTGAATTTTGGTCAAAATCGGAACAGTGTTATGAAGAGGAATTAAACGAGGAAAATGACCCGAATGGGTCTAAAAGACATTTTAAAGGCAAGAATATAGTACGTCTATTGTGTTAAACATATTTACTTCCAGCATTTGACGAAAGGCGTCGAGCTTTGAAAGCAGTCAACGGAGACACTGTTCACACCAGTGCTAACACTGGTCAAATTATGTTTATTGATCTGCTCACTCCTCAATCTTCTCCAATTTATGATTTCGATTCTAATAAAATGAGATCCCATGAGAATTTGATAAACTTTGAAAATACTTTATCTAGACCGGAGCCAGAGCCAACAACTTCCGGTATTCAAATTTTCCGGAATCTTTTGTTCTAAAAGTTCAGTCAACCAGGTGTCAGCAGCAACAACAACACTAGCGTTCAATTGTCGGATTATTCAGAAGACGACGACGACGATGAAGATTCAGATAATTTTGCGATGGATCATGTGTATCAGGAAACTGACGAAAAAATTTTTTATGTAATATCCTTAATGGAAGAATTTGTAAACATATAACTTGTTCCAGACGGCCATCCGAATAGAATTTCTGATGATATGATTGCTGGCTTCTTCTTTACTAATATGTAAAGCCAATAAAATACTGAACCTGTGAAAAATACCTGTTTTTTCAGACGATCTGACGTTCAGAGAATTGTGGAAAAGTATAAAAAGAAAGAAGGATGTTCTCGTCGAAAGCTGACAGTCGAACCAGAAATTTTGGATGAAAATTGCTCTTTTTTTGGTACGCATTGGTTAAAAATTCAGAGAAATTCTGCAAAATCGAGTTTTCTAAAAAAGTTCTGATTTTTAGTCTTACATCCCAAAAGGGTTCACCGTTGATTGTGGTCAACAACCAATTATATCGTCCATCTGAAGAAACGCAATCTGGTGAAATCAATGCTAGGTTACATATGCTTCTTCTTCTTTTTAAAACTGTTGTTTGAGGTGCACGTCCAATATTGATCTAAAATCAACTTGCTCTGGATCCATTCATATTGCTAGAAACAGTGGACATGTCTCTGTTTATAAAAAGTGCTATCATGGTCCGCGAAGAAACCACATCGCTGTGAGAAGACTCCAAAACAGACTCAAAAACAATAAATTTTCAATTCAGCTTCTTCTCATTCTAAGAAAATTAGCCATTCTAAAAGCAACATCAGACCCGCCGAAAGAACATTTGTACAGATTAGCCACACGAGAAGCTGAGTTATATGACATCCCATATTTACTGGCCTCAAATATAATCACGAGCGAAAGATCCTCAGCATTAGTTTTTTTTACAGGAGTCAATGAGCAGGAAGTTAGATTCTATGTTAGACAGAAGATCATCAGAAGTGTTTCCTCCAGCCCTCCCACTGAAATACTTCCAAGGTGTCAGGAGGGTGTTGGATTCTTCGGGAACATTTTCTTCCGATGATGAAATCGTCATTGCTTGGATCGTGGATGGCACAGAGAAATTTTTCAATATAAAAACTCTCAACATTGATGCCAAATTCGTATAGGCAGCTATATTGTCTATCTAGCAAAGTAAAACTGAAAACAAGAAACTTTAGGAACATTTTATTTACAGGATGAAGATTCTGGTGTTTTGATTTCACTAATGTTTGCATTATGTCAATCGTCGAAAAAAGATATGTACGTTCGTATTTTTCATACTGCGCTACTGGAAGGACTGAATCCATGGTTTATTTATTGTGGTATCCCAAAAAACTGAGAATTTCATATCAAAAATTCTATTCAGATTTTGAAATTGGTGCGATTGATGCGGCTAAACTCGTCTGGCCGAATTCTAAAGTATTAGGTTGTTGGAGACATTTGAAAATCTCATTCCTTCGAAACCTTATTAAATGTGAGACATATATATATTTTTTAATTTTACACTATTTTCTCATAGATGTTGGTCGAGAAGATGCTCGCGCTGCTCCACTGGTCAGAATGCTATTATCACTTTATACCTTATGTTTTGCTCCAGAAAACAAGGTTTATACTTGGTTTCATATTTTGAAAAGAAGATGCAATAAATTTATTTAAGAATTAGATGTAACAACGAAAATTATTTTCAGGATTTTTTAATTATCTACAAAAAAACTATTTCAAACCTTCATCACGATTTCCTTTTGAGTTGTGGAATTGCCGCTTCAGAGTTGAACATGGAATGAATTTCACAAATAACGATTCCGAAAAAGTATTTTCAGCATATAAGGCAAGTCAAGATGAATGTATGGTGTTAAAAAATTTTGCAGAGACAATTTCATCACAATGAATATCAAAAAGATTTTCCCAATCCTGCACAAAGTTTAAAGGCGCATCCCTTTTTCCAGAAAAAATATCCCGCCACGCGATGTATTTCAATGCATTTACAGTTATGTCGCGAAATGCTTTGAAATACATTTCGCGACGCTCATGCATTGAATTTCGAGGGCGCGGAAATGCATTTCAATACATATTTTCGCTACATGAATAACCCCATTAGGAAAACAATTGAGTGGACATCCTCTCTTGTTCGCGATGCTAACATGTGCCGAAATGTCCTCAACAGAAACTCTAAAGAAACGCCTCTGTTCAAAAATCAACATTTCCTTAGAGCAGTGCTATATAATCATCCGAATTTCCAGTCATTTTCCGAAAAACTATTTCCATTCATGGCATTACCAAAAGATCATCATTGAAATGTTTCTTTTCTTTTGAATATAATAAATTTTTTGTTTTTTAAATGAATTAAATTGGATTTAGATATTACAGACAAACCATTATAGCATCAAAAAACTCTGAATTCGGAATTTAAATGCAATTTTTAACCGAAAATTAATTCATTGAAAAATCGAGGAAAAAGTGTGCGGCGACATTGCAATTTAGGCTCCGCCCCTGACTCCGCCCACTTTCCCGGTTTTTTTCCCCGATTTTTTTCCCTGGAATTTGCGGGGTCTCAAATGCTCGAGTTTGTATTGCAAGCGCGCCCTATCTGCACGGGCGAGAAAGAAGAGACCGAGGAAAAAAAGACGCAGATCATTGCCTCTTCTTTTGCTGTTGTGTCTTCTCAACAGAGGACACACTTGACCTGTCTAGTCGTTATGTAGACGAAACATAGAGAGAACGTAGACACACAGAACGTTAGCCACGCCCACACCGCCGTCTCTCTTCTTTCTTTCCATTTTATTCATTCTTCTTCTTCTGGCACCGTGTGTATGTGCCTCTATATTCTGGTGTTCTTCCCATGAACCCTGTTAATGAATGGGTTCGGGAAGAACACTTTATTTTCCTGAATCTTTATTATTCTCTTCTATTTTTCTTATTATTTTTTCTACTGCTCTTCAAAATGCTGTAAAAAGTTAAAGGTGAGAAAAGATTTTGAAAATATACTGAAAATGAATATGTATCGGCGGGACATTCAACGGTTAGAAAAATTGTTATTGTTTGGCAATGGAAAAAAGCAAAATGGTCCTAGGAGTCTGATATTGTATGTGGTGGGTATAAAAGCTACCCTGAAACTTTTGATCATAATGCTCTTAGGCCACGATCACCTCTGGGTGCGAAAAACTACCGTAACCCCGAAAAATGTTTTTTTCAAAAAAAAAATGATATCGACCCAAATATTTTGGATTTCAGTTTCTGGTACTATTATGACCATTTTTCCTGTTGGGACCAATTTTTTACGATAACCCTAGAGTAGAGAAAATTTCACTTTTTCCATTTTTTGTCCACTTTTTTGAATTTTTTTTTCACTTTTTTGGAAAATTCTCAAAAATTTTCCACTGGACCAAAAACGAAACACTAATAGTTCAATGTAAACCTGCCTTCACTTTGATATCTGATTATATCACTAAAGGTAAACTTCATCAGCAACATGTTTAATTAAGGGAAATTTTTTGATGTGAAGTTTTCAGAATTTTGAGTTTTGAATGTGCAAAAAAATTGTCGAAAAATCAGAAATTTTCAATTTCTCAAAATAAAAAAGGACCAGGTTTTTTCTAGGCCGTCCGGTGAGTAAAAGCACGCGAATTCAAACTTTTAAAATTTTTTACCTCGTTTTCACTGTTTTTTTTTCA
>NC_013491.2:7570305-7577823 GCF_000004555.2 Caenorhabditis briggsae | reverse complement strand
TGGCTACCGTATTTAGACTGCAAAAAATACTCTCTAACCTTTTTTTTCTCAGACAAGCATAGATGTTTTGAGAAATTGAAAATTTCTGATTTTGCGACAATTTTTTTGCACATTCAAAACTCAAAATTCTGAAAACTTCACATTAAAAAATTTCCCTTAATTAAACACCAGTGAAAATTCGCGGCTACGCCGCGATTTCCACTGGCTTCAGTTTAAATTCAAAAAGTTCCAATTATCATTTTATTTTTCGAATTTATTAGTAGAACAATTGATTAGAAGAACAATTTTAAAACCATCAAAAAGGGAAAATTCAGATCAACAGTTTAATTCCTAGAAAAGGATAGTTATGAAAAATGGCTATGGGTTGAAAAATTTGAGCTAGAAATGGAGCTACAGGATGTTCTTGTAAACAATGTTATGCATGACTTTTTCTGGAGCCCAGACTCTGATTCCATCCTTAGTTCTTGTTCTTGTCAATGCAACATATAGCTGTCCATGAGCAAAAATCGGAGCGTCCAGAAGCAGTCCGATACGATCGAATGTTTGGCCTTGAGCCTTATTGATGGTCATAGCAAAGGCAGGTCTTACTGGGAACTGACGTCTTTGGAGCACGAATGGAATCCCCGAATCGAATAATAGTTTGATTCTTGGAATCAAAACGTCTCCACCTTCATTTGGTCCCGAAATAAAAGCGCATCTGAGAACCCGCTCTCCCATTTCTCGAACAACCAATCGTGTACCATTGCACAGTCCGTTTCGAACTTCAAGGTTTCGGAGGAGCATGACCAATGCACCAACTTTCAGCTCCAATTTGTGTGGTGGTAATCCTGATGGAGTCATTTTATTCAAAAATTCCGTTGGAAAGTTGGCAGCATCAGAGTGACTATTTTGGTTGTCTCCGACCTCATCAACACTGAAATACGTCTTCATCTCTCCTGGAACCATTTCCATCACTTTTTGATTCATTTGAAGTGCTTGTTGGTTGGTTGGAGAGAGAATGGCCACTTTGGAGATTTCAGAAACATTAGACCCGTTTCGAAGTAAAGATCCAAAGATTTCCTCGGCCAAATCTCCATCGCATCTGAGATCTTCTGGAACTTCCATGACTCCAGTCCCCTCTTCTCCTTTCAGACCATCGCCAACCCCAAGAAGGAAACTGAAAAAATCAGATTGAAAATTATAAATTAAATATCTAATTTTTTACCTTTTCCATTCTTCATCAGCATTTTGGGCACGCATGTTGGTCTTCAAATGGTAGACTTGGAAAAGTGGCCAAAGATGAGATCTTTTGATGGAATTTGAAATTTGCTCATCTGTTCCTTTTCTGTCCACAACTGGAAGGCACTGTCGGAAGTCGCCTCCAAGGATGATCACTTTTCCGCCAAATGGTTTATCGATTTTGGTGACGTCACGGAAAAGCTGATCCACTGTTTCAAGTGACGATTTGGGGCTCATAGGAGCCTCATCCCAAAATACGACATCAAGTTCGGCGAGGTATTTGGCTTCGGCGGATTGAAGATGGATGGTTGATGTCTTACATCCATCCTTGATGTTAAGATGGAAGAAGGAAGCCACCGTTCTTCCATGAGGCAATAGAGATGCAGCGATCCCAATCCACGCAATTGGGATGACTTTCAGATGCATACCTTGGAGGATGTTGATGAGAGTAAGGTATACATATGTTTTGCCGCTTCCTCCTGGTCCATCCACGTAAATAAGACCTCCTCCACTTTTCACAGCATCCAAAACTGCCTTCACAACTTCTTCTTGTTCTGCTACCAACGTTGATCTCATCCTATCTCCTTCTTTTGAGCAGTAATCAAAATCAATGACGTCGTCTGGAATGATTCTCTCGTATCCAAGGCTCATCCATTTATCCAGCTTTTCTCCCATAGCATTCATTCTATCAATAAGATCATTATAAGCAAGAGCTTCGGCTTTTTCTTTTGGTAAGTGCTTGTATAAAAAGTCTTCTGAGAAGTCATCCACAAATCTGAAAAATGTTGATTTTCAAAATAGAAATTTTTTAATTTCTCACTTGTACCATAACTCTTCAGCATTATGAATTTCCCCAAACATCAGCAGAGTGACGAAGAATCCTCTCAGTTGTGGTGCAGAATGAAATGACGCTGCTTCTTCCAACGACTTTTCATAGAAAATGTCCTCAGTCAAGTATCCGGCAGCTTTCGCAGCATCCACAAATTTCTCATAAAAGACACCTCCAACGGTTTGCAAATCTTCATAAGATTTGGCATCAGTGACGTTTAGGAGCATGACTCTCAATGCGAATCTTTCCTGATCTCTCGGAGACACGAAATGCATTCTTCCGATCGATCGGTAGCATTTTTTCTAAGAGTCCATTTTCCTTTGGTGAATTGGAAATGTTCTGGCATCTCAACATAATAGATACCTCGGCAGTCCACAACGTCTTCTGGAATCATTCCAGCCGATTCAAGCTCATCATAACATCTTTTGTTTGCAGCAAACCACGCTGTTAGTGTTGTTTCTCGGAGCTGTCCTCTCTCTGCTGCATCTTTTTCTTCTCCTTCTTTATAGACGACTCCTTGGGCATTCTTCAGATGCACTTTGAGCTGCATAACTGGGGTGCTTCTGTAAGACATTCGGAAGTCGAAGATATGCCAAAGAGACTCTGGAGCACAGACGTATCGACCATCCAAGTAGCTGTTGACCTCATTCTCCGTCCTGTGCTCGACTCCATTTTTATCAGTGTAGATGCGGATAGCAGCTCGAGATGTACCTTTGTAAAGATATTTGTAAAGGTATTTAACTGCTCCGACGTTCCCACAAATTTCCAAATTTGCATGACTTCTGAACTTTCTGGAAAGGTACTTGTTGTATGGGACCACACTTCTATTGTCCAGTTTAACAACTCCAGAATTTTTCGTTTTGAAAGATACTGTTCTCCCATCGTCCCGTCGTCTGTACATCGGGAATCCATCGTTTTCAACAGATGTTCTTTGACGAAAGTCCTTTGGAAAATGTTTTGAGCACGCATCACCAACCATGCACGATGAATCTGGGTTATGGATACCGCATGGGCGGTGCATTTGCACACTGGAGATAATGTCAAAAAGTTCTGGATCTTCTTCTGGATCCGGAAGCTCAGCAGAAACTATTTCATCGATTTCAGAAGCCGTTCTGAAATTTTCAAAAATTGAATTTTTATTTTCATGATTTCAAAGTTACCTAGGCTTCCATTTGTTTTTCAAAATCATCAGAAGGTGCATGTGAGGTAAACCTCGCTTTTGGAATTCGATGACAAAAATCCAGGCAGCTACTTCTCCAAAAATGTGCTTGATGAACAGGTCTTGTTTTAATTCTTCAATTTTGAGTTTGAAGACTCGTGCAACAATGTCCGGACGATCGACAGGTTCTTGTCCTGGCAACAAAGCTTCTTGGATTTCTTTCCAGCTTGGATTGCACGTGATCGTGAGAAACAAATCAGGCTTTCCGAATCTGGATACAACAGCCAAAGCGTCTTGGTAAAGGGAAACAAAATGCCTTGNGGAAACGGGTGAAGTATTTGGCAAAAAGATCCTTTTTCCGCATGGACCATCATCTTCTGCATTGATGTGATCCATCAGTCCTTGTACTAATTCCACTCGGAGTCTATCCTGATGTTGCCGGATGAAATTGAGACGATCCTGTTCGATTTTTGTCCAGACATCTACGCAAAATTGTTGGAAAAGCTTTTTTGCGTGATGAAGTGGAGAGAAGGTCGGACGGATGTGAAGGTAGTAGGAATAGAACTCCCGAGCACTCATCTTGGTCGTTCCTCCATGTCCATCTTGTCTTTTCTGGTTGACGTGCCATCCATATTTTCCATCCACAAAGAGAAGAGGATAGCACAATGGATCTGTCTCTTTATCAGTATCCAAAAGATATTGAAAAGTTCCTGTGGATCTTTGATAGACTGTGATGACTCTTTTTCCAGGATTTTCGTTTTCGTCGCCAACAAACACCACAGCGATTTCTTCAGCTGTTGGAAGTTGGTATCTGGAAAATTGAGTTTTTCGAATTTCAAAAACTCAAAGCTTTGAGCTTCTATTTTTTGAAACTCAGAGTTTTAAAATATCGAAATTCAAAATTTTCGATGTTCAAAATTTAAATTTGTAATTTTCCCAAAGTTCAAACTTTTTCTGGGCTTTCGAAATTTCCGTTTTTTTTTAGTTTCCGTTACTAACCTGTTGGGGTTCAAATTTGTGTTCGATCGAAAAACCATCTTCACTTCTCTAACATCTCGGTTTTCGGCTGTTGCCAATAATTCCTCTTCTTCCTCTTTCTCTCGCATCATTTTATATGACTTCACAAATGGATTGTACATGTGAAGTAGATCGATCAATTTCTTGTATAGATCTTTGGAGCACGATACTTTGGTTTTTCTATTCGCGAGCTCCGCGGCTGCTTCCTCGGTGTCAAGGATGAAGACTTGGGCACAGAGATGCTCTTGCCCAGGTTCCGGATGTGGAGCTCCAGTGACGTGGTACACTTGCCCGTGCAGTCGATAAGTGTATGGACCACCTCCTTTTGGAGTATCCACGTGTGCGACCATGGAACCCATTGCCAAGGAGTTGTTGTAAGTCCTGATGTTTTTCAAAAATTCAGCAGACTCCGAAGTAGAAGATGTGAAGAGCTCGTGGAGTTCTTTCGGAAAATTATCAAACAGAGGAAGTTGGATCAATCCATGTCGACAGCATGTATTGAACTTTTTGCTCTGGGGCTGTTCCCCTGAAAAAAGATTCACAGTCTGAAAAATATTCCAGATGTAATGTTACCTTTATAGTGCACCACAGCTTGAGCATTGTATCGACATTTTCCCAAGATAATTTTCCTCGACTTTCACGTCTTTTCTGGCTATTCCACAATCTTCAGTGACATGAGAATTATGTCGTTTCCGGTCTGCCTCTTTCCTAGATTCTGAAGCTTTAGGAGACTCCGTAGAACGTGTCACAGTCATATGTTCTTTATTCTGAGCACGTCTTTTCAAAGTATCGGTTTCTGTTCCTTCTGAACGGGCTTTGAAAGTTCTTTCAGCGTTGGCTAGCATTCTACGAATACGTTCTCCCTCCGTTTCTTCGGAACGGGCTCTTGATGTACTCACTCTATTTGAAGATTTCCGGCGACGGTATTGATCTTCTGTTTCTTCTGAACGGGCTCTTGATGTTCTTTCTTTATTGGAAGATGTCCTTTTCTTATGTTCTTCCTCCGTCTCTTCCACACGCGCCTTCCTTTTTCTTATTGCATCGAGTCGTCTTCGTTTAGCTGTGATCTCCTCTGACTCCTCGTCTTTTCGCTGGAGTTTCTTCTCTGCAGTTTCAGCTTTTTTCATAGCCAATCGGCGCTTCTGGGAAGGTTTTGTAGTTGATGTACTGGATGTAGAAGTTGTAGCCCCAACCTGAAAGGACCTGCTAAGATACATAAGGATAGTACACTACCTACCTCTCGAGCCTTATCCTTGACGGCGCGGGTCCGAGGGCGTCCAACACGGGCTGTGGGCTGCTTTGACTTTGGCTTTTTAGTCCTTTTAGCCATTGAAGTTGAGTGGAAGAAAAGGAAAACAAATGAGCAAAATGAAAAATTCTCGGCTTATATACCCTTTTCGAGATAGTACGATACACAGACGGTAAGACAAAATTACGAAATTCAAATTCAAATTTCAGTTTCCCAGAAATTTTTTATGCTCTGGAATTTTCTAGAAAGTTCTGGAATTTTCGAGAATGTTCTGGAATTTTCTAGAATTTTCTGGAATTTTCTAGAATGTTCTGGAATTTTCTAGAATTTTCTGGAATTTTCTAGAATGTTCTGGAATTTTCTAGAATGTTCTGGAATTTTCGAGAATTTTCTGGAATTTTCTAGAATTTTCTGGAATTTTCTAGAAAGTTCTGGAATTTTCTAGAATTTTCTGGAATTTTCTAGAATGTTCTGGAATTTTCTAGAATGTTCTGGAATTTTCGAGAATGTTCTGGAATTTTCTAGAATTTTCTGGAATTTTCTGGAATTTTCTAGAATGTTCTGGAATTTTCGAGAATGTTCTGGAATTTTCTAGAATTTTCTGGAATTTTCTGGAATTTTCTAGAATGTTCTGGAATTTTCTAGAATGTTCTGGAATTTTCTAGAATGTTCTGGAATTTTCTAGAATGTTCTGGAATTTTCGAGAATGTTCTGGAATTTTCTAGAATTTTCTGGAATTTTCTGGAATTTTCTAGAATGTTCTGGAATTTTCGAGAATGTTCTGGAATTTTCTAGAATTTTCTGGAATTTTCTAGAATGTTCTGGAATTTTCTAGAAAGTTCTGGAATTTTCTAGAATGTTCTGGAATTTTCTAGAATGTTCTGGAATTTTCTAGAATTTTCTGGAATTTTCTAGAAAGTTCTGGAATTTTCTAGAATGTTCTGGAATTTTCGAGAATTTTCTGGAATTTTCTAGAATTTCCTGGAATTTTCTAGAATGTTCTGGAATTTTCGAGAATTTTCTGGAATTTTCTAGAATGTTCTGGAATTTTCGAGAAAGTTCTGGAATTTTCTAGAATTTTCTGGAATTTTCTAGAATGTTCTGGAATTTTCTAGAATGTTCTGGAATTTTCTAGAATGTTCTGGAATTTTCGAGAATGTTCTGGAATTTTCTAGAATTTTCTGGAATTTTCTGGAATTTTCTAGAATGTTCTGGAATTTTCGAGAATGTTCTGGAATTTTCTAGAATGTTCTGGAATTTTCTAGAAAGTTCAGGAATTTTCTAGAATGTTCTGGAATTTTCGAGAAAGTTCTGGAATTTTCTAGAATTTTCTGGAATTTTCGAGAAAGTTCTGGAATTTTCTAGAATTTTCTGGAATTTTCTAGAATGTTCTGGAATTTTCGAGAATGTTCTGGAATTTTCTAGAATTTTCTGGAATTTTCTGGAATTTTCTAGAACGTTCTGGAATTTTCGAGAATGTTCTGGAATTTTCTAGAATTTTCTGGAATTTTCTGGAATTTTCTAGAATGTTCTGGAATTTTCTAGAATGTTCTGGAATTTTCTAGAATGTTCTGGAATTTTCTAGAATGTTCTGGAATTTTCGAGAATGTTCTGGAATTTTCTAGAATTTTCTGGAATTTTCTAGAATTTTCTAGAATTTTCTAGAATTTTCTGGAATTTTCGAGAATGTTCTGGAATTTTCTAGAATTTTCTGGAATTTTCTAGAATGTTCTGGAATTTTCGAGAATGTTCTGGAATTTTCTAGAATTTTCTGGAATTTTCTGGAATTTTCTAGAATGTTCTGGAATTTTCTAGAATGTTCTGGAATTTTCTAGAATGTTCTGGAATTTTCTAGAATGTTCTGGAATTTTCGAGAATGTTCTGGAATTTTCTAGAATTTTCTGGAATTTTCTGGAATTTTCTAGAATGTTCTGGAATTTTCGAGAATGTTCTGGAATTTTCGAGAATGTTCTGGAATTTTCTAGAATTTTCGAGAAAGTTCTGGAATTTTCTAGAATTTTCTGGAATTTTCTGGAATTTCTAGAA
>NC_013491.2:7513496-7570205 GCF_000004555.2 Caenorhabditis briggsae | reverse complement strand
TATTCAAGTTCATTTATTCCCTATTCTGGTGAAAGTTATCAATAAATAGTCAAAAAGTAAAATAGTTGAAGTCAGTAGGGGAGCATTTTATTAGTTGACAAAACATTTTTGTTTCTCACAGGAACGGAGATAATTGAACTTGAAAAAACCGAAATATTCAAGTTCATTTATTCCCTATTCTGGTGAAAGTTATCAATAAATAGTCAGAAAGTAAAATGTTTGAAGTCAGTAGGGGAGCATTTTATTAGTTAACAAAACATTTTTGTTTCTCACAGGAACGGAGATAACTGAACTTGAAAAAACCGAAATATTCAAGTTCATTTATTCCCTATTCTGGTGAAAGTTATCAATAAATAGTCAAAAAGTAAAATGTTTGAAGTCAGTAGGGGAGCATTTTATTAGTTAACAAAACATTTTTATCTTTCCAAGGAACAGAGATAATTGAACTTGAAAAAACCGAAATATTCAAGTTCATTTATTCCCTATTCTGGTGAAAGTTATCAATAAATAGTCAACAAGTGAAATATTTGAAGTCAGTAGGGGAGCATTTTATTAGTTAACAAAACATTTTTGTTTCTCACAGGAACGGAGATAACTGAACTTGAAAAAACCGAAATATTCAAGTTCATTTATTCCCTATTCTGGTGAAAGTTATCAATAAATAGTCAAAAAGTAAAATAGTTGAAGTCAGTAGGGGAGCATTTTATTAGTTAACAAAACATTTTTGTTTCTCACAGGAACGGAGATAACTGAACTTGAAAAAACCGAAATATTCAAGTTCATTTATTCCCTATTCTGGTGAAAGTTATCAATAAATAGTCAAAAAGTAAAATAGTTGAAGTCAGTAGGGGAGCATTTTATCAGTTGACAAAACATTTTTATCTTTCACAGGAACGGAGATAATTGAACTTGAAAAAACTGAAATATTCAAGTTCATTTATTCCCTATTCTGGTGAAAGTTATCAATAAATAGTCAACAAGTAAAATGTTTGAAGTCAGTGGGGGAGCATTTTATTAGTTAACAAAACATTTTTGTTTCTCACAGGAACGGAGATAACTGAACTTGAAAAAACCGAAATATTCAAGTTCATTTATTCCCTATTCTGGTGAAAGTTATCAATAAATAGTCAAAAAGTAAAATAGTTGAAGTCAGTAGGGGAGCATTTTATTAGTTAACAAAACATTTTTGTTTCTCACAGGAACGGAGATAACTGAACTTGAAAAAACCGAAATATTCAAGTTCATTTATTCCCTATTCTGGTGAAAGTTATCAATAAATAGTCAACAAGTAAAATGTTTGAAGTCAGTAGGGGAGCATTTTATTAGTTGACAAAACATTTTTATCTTTCCAAGGAACGGAGATAATTGAACTTGAAAAAACTGAAATATTCAAGTTCATTTATTCCCTATTCTGGTGAAAGTTATCAATAAATAGTCAACAAGTAAAATGTTTGAAGTCAGTGGGGGAGCATTTTATTAGTTAACAAAACATTTTTGTTTCTCACAGGAACGGAGATAATTGAACTTGAAAAAACCGAAATATTCAAGTTCATTTATTCCCTATTCTGGTGAAAGTTATCAATAAATAGTCAACAAGTAAAATATTTGAAGTCAGTAGGGGAGCATTTTATTAGTTAACAAAACATTTTTGTTTCTCACAGGAACGGAGATAACTGAACTTGAAAAAACCGAAATATTCAAGTTCATTTATTCTCTATTCTGGTGAAAGTTATCAATAAATAGTCAAAAAGTAAAATGTTTGAAGTCAGTAGGGGAGCATTTTATTAGTTAACAAAACATTTTTGTTTCTCACAGGAACGGAGATAACTGAACTTGAAAAAACCGAAATATTCAAGTTCATTTATTCTCTATTCTGGTGAAAGTTATCAATAAATAGTCAAAAAGTAAAATGTTTGAAGTCAGTAGGGGAGCATTTTATTAGTTGACAAAACATTTTTATCTTTCCAAGGAACGGAGATAATTGAACTTGAAAAAACCGAAATATTCAAGTTCATTTATTCCCTATTCTGGTGAAAATTATCAATAAATAGTCAACAAGTAAAATGTTTGAAGTCAGTAGGGGAGCATTTTATCAGTTGACAAAACATTTTTATCTTTCACAGGAACGGAGATAATTGTACTTGAAAAAAACGAAATATTCAAGTTAATTTATTCTCTATTCTGGTGAAAGTTATCAATAAATAGTCAACAAGTAAAATGTTTGAAATCAGTAGGGGAGCATTTTATCAGTTGACAAAACATTTTTATCTTTCACAGGAACGGAGATAATTGAACTTGAAAAAACCGAAATATTCAAGTTCATTTATTCTCTATTCTGGTGAAAGTTATCAATAAATAGTCAACAAGTAAAATGTTTGAAGTCAGTAGGGGAGCATTTTATTAGTTGACAAAACACATTACATCTTTCCAAGGAACGGAGATTACCGGAAAATATACGGAAAATTCAGAAAATTGACGGCAAATTCAGAAGTTTGACGGCCAAACTAGAAGCATTACCTTTTTATAATCAGAAAATTCTATCTCTCTCTCTCTCTCTTTTGATTGGCTGCATGTGCTAGACACAGTCCCCCCCCCCCCCCTCTCTCTCTCTATTTGCGCTGCGCCACTACGTCCTAATGCCACTACATCCTAAAAAAAACCATAAACATTTTTAACAAGTGCCTAGTGTCTGGTGTTTTCTGCGTTTCGTAATGGTACTGGGAAGAGTACACAAACGGACGGGCACGTCATAATAAAATGAGGAAGGAGAGGGAAAAAATATAATGGGGGGTCGAGGGTTGAAACGACCAAAATAAGAGAATGCTCTCTGAAATTCCGAAAATCTGAAGAACTATAATTTTGAATTTCGAAAGCTCACAAATAATAGAATTTTGGAAATCTTATTGTTCTAAAGTTATGTTTTCTTAAAAATTTGAGGGTTCGAACTCGTTAATTGCCTGTGATTTTTGAAAATGAAGATTAGTACATCTCAACTTTTATAAAATTTAAAAGTTCTAGAAATTGTTTCAAATGCGCGAAAATCACACACTTTGTGATAATTCCAGACTAGATAGAGATGAATTACAATTTGTTCAGCAAAATGTTCATTATTTGAAAATAGGAGAAAAAAGAAAAACAATTATTCAACCTTCATCGTTCCTTGAGAGCACCAGAAGAATTCCATAATCTGAAAAAACACGTTGTTCAGAAGAAAAAATTCTGGATTTTTCTAAGTCTCACTTTTTTTAAGAAACAAATTTGAATGAAAAATAACTAATTTTTTCATTTTCCAATTTTAAAGTCACAAGATGTAGTATTTTAGCGGAAAGAAAAAGCTACAGAGATGTTATGTGAGTTTTTACTTTTTTAGAATTCAGAATTCGATTCTTTAGTTCAACCGTTCAAAAAATGAATAAACCAACCCGAACATTGTCGTGAGCTTTCCATTCATGTAACCATACGAGCAGTGGAAATATCCAAAATTTTATGTATCGGAACTGAAAAAAAAACTAATAGAAAAAAATGGGTAGGTGAACAAACCAGTTTGAAAAATCCAACTGGTTCATCTTTGAGCGTTTCCTCATTCTGGAACCATCTACAAGTAAGGAAGTTCAGAATAACTTGGAAGGTGGAGAGTTGGCTGGGTGTGGTCAAATCGGCATCGGAAGAGTTGGTGAGCAAATTGATGGTCTGGAAAGATCTTTGGTACTTTTTGGTGTGATTCACGAATTCCCCATTCCTGCCCAATTAGTCTCAGAACCTACAAGAGCTGTCGAAAAAATTAAATTGAAAAGTGGGTTTGATGAAATGTTATCAGTAAAATTTCCAAAGATTTTTTGACGCTTTTTGCTGCCGCATTCAGAAAAAAAATACATTTGAGGTCAAATTAAAGATAAACTTTTCACAATGCCACTTACAGTATCCTCCTTCTCCTTCGCTCTTCTTCTCAATTTCTTCATTTCGATTCCATCAGATGATTGAAGAAGTCTCCGAGATGAACGTTTCATTTTCAAAAATCTCCAAGATGCTTCCTGAAAATCGGAGGAAACGATTTTGTGAAAACTGTGTCGTTTTTGTTTCCTTATATGCAAACACTCTTGCAAATGTATGGAAAATAAAAACTGTGTTGCAATACTATCCCGCACACTTTCTCAAAAACTGTCCCGCAATGAATTGGGAGAGCCATCGCTATTGAGAGAGAAACATTCATTGTTTGAAATGGTGATGTATAGGTAGACTCGGGGAAAGATAGAGATTTAAAGATAGAAATTTTGGTTCTAGAAAGATTTCAGTTTAGTGCGTCATCAGAAGTGATGACTGGTCAGTTACCGTATTTGTTCTAAAAGAATCTTACACAATACGTGTACTTTGAACTCTATTATCTCGGTTCCTTCGAAAGATATTGGGAAATTTTCAATTGATAAATTATTCATCGTAATATCACTAATCTTTTATCTGTTGACAAATTTTTGATACTTCTTATAAGAACCTAGATAATTGAGCTCAAATATAGAAAAAAGGTTTTCGCTGCCATGGCCACGGTTTCTCATTGTGCTGGAATTCAAATTCTTGTTTCTCTTCAGTATCTTTTCAACATAATTTGTCACTTCATCCACTGTTTTCAGGGTATTCGGATTTATTTTCAAACTTTTCGAAAAATGTAAAATAATTAAATACTTTTGAATTTTTGGTGTTGAATCTCGGATGACTATAAATCCGACCCCTTTTTTCAGGAATCTCATTATTTTCTGGGAAAAATTCAAAAATCACTCACCTTTCAAAACGAAATAATATTCAGAAAATTAAAAGCTGAAAACCTCCAAAATCCACTAGAAAGTTTCAGGAATAATTAAAAAATACATAGAATTTTCAGAAAAATAAAGGAGAGTTTGACGTCTTTTCTGTCAAGTCGTCTTGTGGAAAAATGATGGAAGTATTTGGCCGCGGGGACACATTGTGTGATTTCCTCCTTCTCTTTTTCTCTGTGTCTTTTTTCTCTCTCTCACTGTGCACACATAAAATGGGTCGTACGAGGAGACACAAGAAAGGTTTTCAATTTCCTATGCGTCACCAGAGGAATAAAAAAATTTGGAAGTTTTGACAATAACTTTTATCATTTCCAAAATTTCAAAATGATGTTTCTGTATTTGCATCCCTCAAAACACAAGCTTCCTCATGAGGCCAAATATGCATATGATCGGAATGATTTGACACTGATATGAACGGCTGCTACAACGTTCTGAAGACACAATTTTTCAAAAGAGGGTATAATTTTTCTTTCCGCTACCGTCTTTAAACGGAACGTTCACGTTTCAACGGTGCTATTTGAGTGCTTTCTGAATTTATTATTGGAATTTTCCGCAAAGACTACCAAACAAGAACTATTTATTGAGATATTACTCAAGAACACATATAACAAAAATCAAAAAAGTAATCAAGACACATTCATTTGCGAAGAAGATCACAGAGAAAGAATAATACAATTTAATTCGAAAGGTTCCCTCTTGATTTTGTGCACCGTGTATGCGGAAATCCATTCTTTTCATGTTTTGTTTTTTCTGAAGCTTCTCGACTTTGGCGCAGTGATCCAATCAAAGTGTTCTCTCGTGCTGAGTGACATGTTGCCACGCTTCCGCTGAAAAAAACCTATTATAAAAACCGACTATTACTACATGACTTACCAAAACTGAGATGGGAGTTTGGTTGACAAGTCTTGTACATGAACAAGTCCAGGAACAAACGTGGACACTTTCAGATTGAAGGAGAAGACGTTTAGATCTGAAAATGTAACACTTTATTGCAAAGAACCTTAACCGTTTACTCACCGACGTTTTTGATTTGTTCCTCTCGATGGTATCACAGCATTCATTGCCTAACCGTTTTTCGAACTCATTCTTCATATCATAGATAAAAGTCCAGGAAAAATTTTGGTTATTTTACAGCCTACAATTATTTTTAGTAATAATTAGAAATACATAGAAACATATACAAAAAAATATGGGAAAGTTTTCCAGAATCCATTTACTTTTAGGATTTTCTGGAAATCTCTCGAGGAAATTTAGACGTCTATTCGGTCAAGTCGTCGTGGGGAAAAAATGGTAGAAATATTTGGCCGCGGGGACACACGATGTGGTTGCCTTCCTCTCTTGTTCTCTGGGTCTCTTCTCGCCCTCACTCACTGGTCACACACATAAAAAGGTTGGCCGTACGAGGAGACATGAAGGCGGCCTCTAATGTTGTATGTGTCACCAAGTAAGAGATGAGAGAAACAGGGAAGAAGTAAAGATTTGAGAATAGCTTTTATCGTTTCTAAAATTTGAGAGTAATATCTATATTTTTGCTTTTCTTGAGACAAGAACTTCAAAATTAATCCAAACATGCATAGTAAAAAATTCAGTACATGAAAAGGTGAGCTAAAATTAGATCATTTTAGAGGAAATTTTCAAAAATAAGTAACTATATGTGGTGAGATTTGTGATCTCCTGAAGCTGAATTCCCGAATGGGAGAGTTTCTTAATTTATAAATTGCAACGTTTCCAAACTTGGAAATTTTCAAATTTTTACTTTAACAGCCATCTGCTTGTAGTTTTGGCCATTATACGATCCGACAAAAGCGTATTTTTTCAATTTTCTTCAAATTCGAGAAACTTTTTCTCCTTGATTGAATATGAGAACAAAAAGGAGGAAAGTCTTTCTGGATGCATTTTTGAAAGTACTAGTCAGATGCGGACGGGAAAAGACGATCTCTGTTTTAGGATAATTTCTAGGCCACCGTCACGTAGAAGTCGTCCTCGGTGACGTTGTCCTTTTGTATATTTCTGCCACATATTAGTGTGGCAAACCAAAAGAAAACATTGGAAAAGCTGTTTTCCGGAGACTGTGCTATTCAAGAGACGCAGAGAAAACCGACCGTGATGTTAGAGAATACATGGAATGACGGAGATGCAGAGAAACGTTGCGTAATCGAGTCTCTTCAATGCCTGTACATACATATTCCCTCATTTCACTTTCACGACGACTTACTGAATAGACGTCCAAATATTCCCGAGAACTCTCCAAAAACCTTTCACATGAATGGATTCTGGAGGGTTTTCTCTTATTTTCCTGACTATATCTAATTCCACTACTATTTATTCTTCAAGAAACTTTATAAATGAATGGAATGTTTCTTCTATTATTGATTTTTTTCTAAAAGCAAAATGATGAGCTGGAAAAGTGAGTTTTTATTCATTTAATTTAAAAAAACCACCTTTTTTCTAGTTTTTCAAAAAAATCTCTTTCTTTAATTCAAATTTTCTCAAATAATTATATTTCATTCAAATTAAAATTTTCTAGGTCGTCGAACGACATCGTCGAAATTGGACACGTCTCAATGAGCAAGAAAGAAGGCTGAATGAGAATTTGGTGAGATTTTTCATTCAAATATTTTTTTTAGTGTGCGATCCGCCATTCTAAACCTTTGCATTGTCGGCCGGGTGGTGCCCGGGAAGTGGTGGGCGTTTAACCGCGCAAGGTCTGGGATTCAATAATTCTTGGTTCCTTTTTCTTTTTGAACTTTTTTTAGTGATACTTAATTCTCTAATATCTTCCTAGTCCTAGATGAACACAGACTGAAAATTAATTTTACCAAGTTTATCAATTGTTTCCTATTACAGCAATTTCTCAACCAAATAGTGAAATTCCATCTGCCTCCTTGGTCCGGTCTGTCAATTCTTCCACCACTTCCCAAAGCCCCTCTGAATGAGAGAAAATAAGGGGCCAGAGATTTTGAGGAACTGCTTCAGATGATCGAGGACCTGGACTACGAGATCACTCTTGAAAAAAAATCGCGGATTCTTTGACGGGAGGGAATCTTTCCAGCGGCTCGTCCGGCACGCAATCTAGACCAGTTATGTGAAAGAGTCGACCAGCTGGCACAACTTCTGGCTCAAATTGTTCCGGCTCTGAATGCGATGATTCATTAACTGAGTCGACAGATTCTAAGGATTCGATAGATGAATGCTCTCTTCAAGACCAGCTATTTTTGAGATTTTCTTATGCTAGCTACGCTGTTGACTGGTCAGTATATGGCATCTCCGTCTCCTCCCATCTTCCCAACACCACCCAACTCACCATGAGACAAACTCGAACAGCTGCAACAAACGACAATTAGGAGAAAACAGACAGCAGAACGTCTCCAGTGCATTGTGAACACCGTAGATCTGTTTATGAGCAAGACAAGTCTCGATAAACAAATAAGGTGCGGATATGATCCTTTAGACCTTTTTTAATATGGAAATTTTAGTGGACGGTCTGCAGAGGTTAGCAATATTAGGACGAAGGTGTGGAGGAGAATTCAAGAAGAAACCAACGTTCAATTCAATTCGTTAACACCATACAACTTGGTTCAGGTGAAAAGGCTGTTTCGAATTATAACCGTCGGAAAGAGTAAGTGGAAATGGAAAAAAAAACTGAAACAGCTATTTTCTATTCTAGGGAAGCAAAAAACATTGTCAGGAACAAAAAATATATTACGAAGTTAGAAGAACCGCCGATTCGAGAGAAGGCTGTGATGACGGCAGATCCTTGGGTAGCTGAGATGGATGTGGACGATACTCCGATTTATGAGGATACGGATGATATTCAGACATTCCAGGATAAAAATAACCATGCCAGTAAGTTTGAAACTTTGTAGGCTCTTTTTTGATTATATGCCAATGAACAAAATCATTTTTTTCTTGTTTCAGATTCAATCCAAAATGCTGCAAGATTCTTGATAAGCTTAATCCCAAATACTGTTGGCTCCAACACACCGTCTGCATTTTCATCCCAGTGCTCACTCATTTCTTCGTCTCTGATATAATAGAAAATACTGTATACATGAATGAAACTTTTTTTCGAAGTTTTGCTTTTTTTTGAAAGATGAAACTATGAAACTCAAAGGTTCCGAAAGTCCGAAAACGAGAGGTTCAGAAATTCTGTAAATCGTCAGAAGTCTCAGATTTTTTTGCGATATTTGAATATCGGAAACTCCAAATTCAGGGATTCATCAACTCACCCTGGAATCGAAAATTATCAAATTACCTGGTCTTTCAAGTTAGAAATGCTCAGTTTCTCGATTTTCAAAGTTCGAATTTACTGAACTTCTGAATTCACAAATTTTTGAATTCCCGAATGGAAGAGTTTCTTGATTTATAAACTCCTACGTTTCCAAAGTTGGGAATTTCCAAATTTTTACTTTAACAGCCATCTGCTTGCAGCGCGTTCGGCGCGATTTACCCTCTTTTTTTTCACTGGTTTTTCAAAAGCGGTCTGACATCAGGACAGACAGACGCGTGTAGCGTTTGTTTATATGAAAAATATTCATTCAGAGTTATTCAGAAGTCTTCAGTAGTCTTCAGAACTTTTGGGAAATTTTCAGAAATCTGCAAAAGTTGTCAGAAGTCTTCAAAAGTCAAAAATAAGAATTACAAGACATCATAAGCTATTTTGACATCAATGACAATGCACATTGAGCATTGTGCTTTTGTAGAAGAGCAAATACCAAAATTGAGCAGTGTGTTTCTGTAGAAGAGAATTTCTGTAGAAAAGCAATAGTGGAACATTGAGCTGCAGCAAGCGAACTGAAAAATAAGAGTTTTCAGTAGATCTGGAAGTCTGAGAATCATGGGATTTAGGATCCGAAATCTTAGCTATATTTTTAAAATACTCACCCAATTCCGAACAATAACCAGAGCATCCGACTTTATTTGAGGCGACGATCAACCTTCAGATTCCCCCGACGTTATCGTTGACCATCTTGACGCTGATAATGATTCTTCAAACACTGGCATAAAAGCGAAACTGAAAAAATCGTTTCTGGCATTCCTGGTACTCCAAAAAAGAACTCACCAGGTTCAAAACAATCATCAAAGCATCCGATTTTTTTTGAGATGACGATGAATCTCCAAGTCATCTTGAAGTTGACTTGGTCTTCCTGACAATGGAGTTGATTTTCTTGACATTGACGTTAATGCTGAAAGCATGCTCATGGCATTCCAGGTATTCCAAAACCAACTCACTCTATTCAGAACAATCACTTTAGCATCCTACTTGATTTTAGATGACGAAGAATTTCCATATCTTAGCGACGTTGGGTTAGAAGCTCCCGACGTTGGCGTTGATCCTCCTGATGTCGGTGTAGAAGCCCCCGATGTTGGCTTTGTAGTTTCTGACAATGGCGTTGATGATCCCGACCCTGACATATAGGCTGAAAGCATGTTTTTAGATTTCCAAGTACTCTAAAAAAGAGCTTACCAGATTAAACTCAATAATCTAAGCATTAAATTTTGTTTAAGATGACGTCAAACTTCCAGATACTCCCAACATTGACATTGATCCTCCCGACGTTAACGTTGATCTTCCTGACGTTGGCGTTGATTCTACAGACATTGGCATAGAAGCTACCGACAAAATCCCAAACTGTTCCAAGAAAAAATACTCACCAGATTTAGAACTACCAAAGCATTAGACTCCATTTGAGACGAAGATAAACCTCCAGACCTTTTCTTGGCTTACAAGCTCCCGACATTCGCGTAAAAGCTGAAAACTCTAGATTAGTTAAAATGAAAACCTAGATATTCACCTACCAGATCCACTGGCTTGGTCGCCTGCAAAATCTTACTGAACCGGACAATCTAAAAATGCTGCAATGACAATCAAAGATATCAGATGGGTCAAGGAACCCTTTGAGAAGAGACAATAAACAATGGGGCTGATAAAAGAGATCATTTATGTAACAAAATGGATAACAACTAGATTTTTATGCATTGTTAATTAATCAAGATTCCTTCTGGCACATAGTAGCAAACCACTTTGAGCCCGTGTGGCACCACAATAAATCCATTTTGATCGGATTCCTTGTCCGCGAAAAAAGTTTTTCGCAAAGAGCAAGAGCCAATTGCCTGGAATAGGTTTTTGCTGAACGATATTTGAATGATTCGGGCTAAAAACTCACCATATCCTCGATTTTTGGTATCATCGGAGCTGCTAGCAGCTGGAGATGGCGTGGAGGTGCTGAGGATGGAGATGGTGTCAGGGGTGGTGGCAGGAGAGGATTGGAGGGACGTGAAGCAGGTAGAGGTTCTGGGTCTCCGGGATCACCAATTCTATAAATTTTCACGCATTTTTTAAATCGATAGATCAAAATGTAAACTCACCCAACTCCTTGGCTGCTAACTTCAGACGATCTGTCTTGGTCATCTTCGCCCATGAAGACATCACGTTCTTTGTTTGCCTTTCATCATGTCCACGAGCATCAAATTCTGCTTCTTTTCTTTCTCCTTCCTTTCTCCTTTCTCTGGTGCTCCATTTCAACTAGCATCTTGCGGCGCCGCTGTTGTTCGGCTGAAAAAATTGAATTTGAATGAAGTTTAAATTTTGATTACTGTACTTTCTGGAGCCATCAATGGGCAGAATGAACGATAGGGATGTGGGGAGAAGAGATGTGCGCTATCATCCGACAATCTCTCCTGAAAACATATTGATTGCATTATCGGTTTTCAATGATCACGACATCTCTGAATCCCTTAACTTTCTATATTCCAATTTTTTGCCTGCTCGCAAATAGAAAAACTCATGCATTCACTGATTCAAAAAAGAAAATTTTTTAATTTAGACAAAACTACATTTTTCGATTCGTTCTACCTTTTCAACTCTGTTAAACAATCTAAATTATTTCCATACTTGCAACGGGCCGAGCTTTTTTTCTTTAATTTCCAAAACCAGGCCCGGCTCGTGTTTTCAGAAAAAACTTTGGAAAATAATTATTTTCCCAACAAACCTTTTTTTAAAAATTTTGAAATTTGAACATTTTTTTTCGAATTCAGAAAACCCAGGCCGGGCCGGGTCCTGGAAATCTTTGGCCCGGCCCGACCCGATCCGACCCGGCCATGCATGCCAGGCCAGGCCCACAGGCCGGGCCCCGATTTTACAAGTATGTTTTTTTTCTTTTTCAATTAAAAAAAAGTTCCCAATTTTTTAAGCTGAATTTTTAATTGCGAAAGACTGGCTGGCCTGGGGTTGGACCGCGCCGTTTGAATTATTTCTGTGGCTCGGCCGGTTGCAACAATTCTTAAAAATAAACCAACTGTTTTAAAATAGGAAATTAGTGTCCCACCGATACATATACATAAAAATAAACCAATTTTTTAACAGGAAAATGTTTCACTGACGCATAATCATTTTTGCCTTATTTTCGAAATATCAAAACTATTGAAAAAGATTTTTCTCACCTTTAATTTCTCAAACGACTGGAAGAGCAGAAAAAAATAATCAGAAAAATATTAGAAAATTACTTTATCCAAATCCATTCACTCAGGATTTTTGGATAGAGTAAGAATAAAAGATACTCAGAAAAATAAAAGCATTCTTCCAGAACCCATTCATGCACAGGGTTCACGGAAAAACACTTGAATATATAGGCACATACACACTGTACCAGAAGAAGAATGAATAAAATGGGAAGAAAGAAAAGAGAAGAGAGACGGCGGTGTGGGCGTGGCTAACGCTCTGTGTGTCTACTTTCTCTCTACGTTCTCTCTATGTACGTTCTCTCTACGTTCTCTCTACATAACGGATAGACAGGCCAGGTGTGTCACTCTCCTGGGAAGATATAACAGCAAAGGAAGAGACGATGATCTGCGTCTACATGATTTCACTGCACTCTGGCATTTTGCCTTCTTTTGTTGGTTCGTGGCTGAGTAGACCAAATAGGGAGGGGCCAAATGGGGAGGGGTCAAATTGGGAGGAGGTCAAATGGGGAGGAGAAGGCCAAATGGCGAGGAGAAGGAGATATCCAACAAAAGGCTGCAGTGACAGGGTATGATATTCAAACGAAAGGGCTAGGGGAGAAAATAAGTTCTCAAAGAATACTAAAGTCGTGTGATGCTTTAATGCCTTTTCAAAATCATGAAAAGATTAAATAAGAAAAACTATTTGGTTTATATATTGATTCGACCTTAATGTTTTTCATCTGCATTTCTATGGTTTCACTGTACTCTGTCATTTCCAGAAGAAGCAGTAAAATCGAAAGATCAAAGATTATTTTGAAATGCCGTAAAACCTGTATTAGAAGGGCCGGCCCTTCTATTTTTCGTGGGATCTCTAGGGGGCACTTCAATTAGAGGGGCCCTTCAATTAAAAGGGGCACTTGTATTTTTCATGGGTCCTCTGAGAACGGATCTTCTATTGGGGGGGGGGGGGGCATAATTTTTGAGTGATAGTTTCGTTTTTCTACTAAAAATCTATTGCAATCTTCCTTATATGTACATAAAAATCTAGACGTATATAAAACGCTAGACGCGCCTTTTGGTCCTCGGGTCCGTCTGTGAACTTTTGGGTTTTTGGAGGAGTTTGTGGCTGCCGCCATGCACACAGTTGTGCCATGAAGAACCACACAACGAGAAAGGAGGAAGTGTGTAGATATTGTAGCATTTGAAAGGGGGAGGAGAGAAAGCGAACAGGGATGAGCAGAGCGATAAACCATTAAAAACAGATTGAATTGGGTCTTGAATCCGCCATTGTATTAAACAAAATTAATTTCTTTGAATTTAGTGGGATTTTCTGATTAAAATGTAGTTTTCTTGGTAAAATTTTGATCGCTAGAATGTCTAGAATTTTTCAAATCGAAAACGCCATACTTGATTGCGAAAATTGCTCGAATGAGAAAAACATCTGTATTAATGGCATTCAAATTTTCAGGTGCCAGTATTTTTTTTAAATCAGACAGTAATTCAATCAAAAAACAGAAAAAACGGCTGAATATCAAAGGAGGTAATCAAAGAGGCACTTCAATTAGAGGGGGTTGTCAAGGCGCAAGTCTTCGCCTCAACTTTTCCGATCTAACTGATAAGCGTCTCTATAAAAGAGTGCTGCCAGTTAGTTTCGGGGCTCTCTTTTCTTTATCATTTTGATTCTTGTTTGACATTTGGTTTTCTATATTCTTGAGTTATATGTAATAAAGTGATGGCTTGAAAGTGTTAAGTACATATCATGAAACCGCTACACATTCCTGAGCTCTCCTATGCTAATCAGGAGTTACAGTTAGTTGATTACAGGGTTTTGGCTACCCGTAAGGATAAGGAACCGCCAATAATCATTTTGTAATTACAGGGTACTACAAATAAAGGGGCCTTTCAAATAGAGGGAGAACATCTATTTTTCGTGAGGTCTCTAGGGGGGCACTTCAATTAGAGCGTCCTTCAATTTTAGGGGCCCTTCTAATACAGGTTTTACGGTATATCTTATCGACCGGAAAATGTTCATAATGCACGACTATGTCTTCATGTATGATTGACACCCGTTTTCCCACAGGGTTATGAGACACGAGACCCACTTATATAAATTTTTTAGTGCGATGTATCATCTTCAATAGTCTTTTGTTAGTACGACCTCCTCTGACCGCAATACAAGGTAATTAAGTTCTACTTTGGTTCGAACAAGTAGCCACTGAAGAACAGTAAGTCATCATGATACGTATCATGGATGAGAAAAAAACAAAAACAACAAGTTAGCAGAGACAAAAAAAGGATGACTTGAAAATTTGAATTTATCTAGAATTGGATATACTGAAAGGGGAATCCACAGAAGAACAAATAAAAACGTTATTTTTTTAAGAAGATGTTTTGTGAATTACTGGAGTCATATGATGTTTTAATGCCTTTTAGAAATAATGCGGAACCATAAAAAAATATGACCCCTTTGATCTTTCGATTATACTGTTTCGTCTGGAAATGACAGAGTACAGTGAAATCATAGAAACGCAGATGATAAACATTAAGGTCGAATCAATATACAAACCAAATAGTTTATCTTATTTAATATTTTTATGATTTGGCATTAAAGCATTTCATGACTTCAATATTCTTCTAAAACCTTTTCTTGTAAACTTGTAATTCAAACTTCTTTTTTAAAGAAAGGAGATTTTCTTCATTTTTCTGTCGATCCGCTTTCTCCTCTAACCCTTTCTTTCAAATATGATACCACGCTGCTGTAGCTTTTTGTTGGATCTCTCCTTCTCCTTCCCATTTGGCCTCCTTCCTATTTGGTCTACTCAGCCACGAACCAAAAAAAGATGGTAAAATTCCAGAGTGCAGTGAAATCATGTAGACGCAGATCATTGTCTCTTTGTTCGCCGTTACATTTTCCCAGGAGAGTGACAAACCTGGTCTGTCTAGTCGTTATGTGAAAAGAACGTAGTCAGACAGAACGTTAGCCACGCCCACACCGCCGTCTCTCCTCTTTCTTTCCATTTTAGTCATTCTTCTTTTCGTGGCACAGTGTGTTATGTGCCTCTTTATTCTAGTGTTTTTCTATGAACCCTGTGAATCAAATGGTTCGGGAAAAATGCTTTTATTTTTCTGAATATCTGTTATTCTTACGTTATCCAAAAATTCCTGCAGTGAATGGATTTGGATAAAGTAATTTTCTAATATTTTTCTGACTATTTTTTTTTCTACTCTTCGAGTCGTGGTGGGAAATTAAAGGTAAGGACAATCGTCTTCAGTAGTCTTGAAATTTATTTTTGAAAACACAAGAAAATTTTTTCTGAAAGCCCGGGACGGGCCGAGTCTTGGAAATTCTAGAAGCCCGGTCCGCTGCAAGTATGGAAAAAAATTAGATTGTTTAATATAATTTTAAAAAGTTGAACGTATTTAAAAAATATATAGTTTTGTCTAAAATTTTGAAAAAAAATTTGAAAAAAATCGGTGAATGTATTTGATTGTATGGTGATTGTATGAAAGAGTATTTTTTTTTCTGATTTTAATTCGAATCGCTGGAAGACATTTATGGTGAGAAAAAGCTGCTTAAATAGTTCAAGCGTTTGAAAGTAGACACATTTTCAACTCAGATTGTGTTTTAAAACTCAGGATATGCCGAGAGTAGCACAACTAAACATGTCCAAAAATATAAGAATCCGCTCGTCTGTTTCAGTCGAATTATATCAGTCTCATATTTTAAAGACAATATTTTTAACTTTTTGAACGTTTCAGAACATGAGATTTGTTTTTTTAGTTAAAATTTTGTGAAATTCCATGAAGAAGTAAATTATTTTTGTCTTTTCCGCGCTTTTTCTTCCAAAATGTCTGAAATTTGAAAACATGATATTCAATTTGAAATATCACACAACATAATGCATGTTTTGAAACGTCCTGGAAGTTGAGAAAATCGTATGCGAGAATCGCTGTTTTGCACTGAAATCGGTATCTTTCTATTGAACTTGATATAACTCGGTTGAAACTGGCGAGCATTTCTAAAATTTTGAGAGGTGTCTATCCACGCTATTTTCAACATTTCCTGAAAATGTCATGAAAATCTGCAGTGTTTAGATTTGATATTTTTGACTTAAATTCACCAAAATTTTATCAGCATTTTTAGTAAAAAGTTTCCAAAATTATTCTTTAGAAAAATTTATTTCCTCTCAATTTTCTCTCAAATTTTGCCATTTTTCTGAAATTATATATTTTCAGACTCATCAACGAAACAGGGTCGGAAGCACCAGATGTCATCCAGATGAGGAATCAGGTAAGCATCATTTTTTAAATGAAAATCTTTTCTTGAATTCAAAAAAAAAAGTTGAAAAATGCTAGTTTCAGATTTTCGAGTATTTCAATATGAGACGAAAGATAAATGAGAAGATGAAGGCGGCAAAACTAAGAGATGATTGAGATGATCCTCAGAAAGCTCGAAACTTAGACGACCTGGTTGGAGATGAGCATTATGATATGCAAGAGGATGAGGAGATCCCTTCACATGGAGCACTACCAGATTGGGACTTCTCGTATGCGCATATGCGGAAAAAGTCAGATGACCAAGCACCAATATCTCGTCCATCAATGGTTCATCGTCCTGCTTTTTCATTCTCACCTCTGATTTCTAGTCCTGAAGAAATCGCAAACCCTTCCCACGGCACGCGGTCTTCATGTATCCAGCTTTGGATGTTCATTGTGGTGCTCCAGCTTATTGCCCTGGACCTCCATCAAAACCGTTTCTTCCATCAATCCGGTCAGGAGAAGTGGACTACCCCTGTCTTCAATAGTTTCAGCACAAAAGAATTCAGTCCAAGATCAAAATTCAAGACCTAATCTTCAATATCCATCAATAAATTTTGTGTGAGGAAAGCGCTGGGATCAGTGAAATACACTTCAAAGTTGCTTATCAGTTGTTTCAAGTTCAAATCAAATGTGCGATTCATCGTTTCCAATATCAAAGTCACAAAACATTTTGACACAGCACGTTTTCAATTTAAACTATTATATGTCAAACATAATCATTGAAAAAATAAAGTTTTTATCTTACATTTAGAAGTGTCCATATCTTCGAAATATATAATATCAATGCATAAAAATTAGACTTCCTGGTGTAAGAATCTGAAAAATAAAGTGGGAAAACTTGCTGAAGAATAAGATCTCCTTTTAACTGAAAATTCTTTGACTGAGTTTCAGAAAAATTTCCAAAAACAATAGTTTTACAGTGCAATCAAATTCATATGTTAACCTGAAAAGGAAAGAGTTTTTAGAGGGCGTTGAGAATTTGTTGAAAAGTTCAGTAGTTATAGTTTGAGGCATCCTCTACACGATGTCAGAAATATCTCGTCCCTGGATCCACCAGGAAGCTGAAAAGCTTCGTCTGAAAATTCTCTCCCAATCTCGGCGCGCATTTTCCCCCCTCTCCTATACGCCCTCCGCGCCAGAGGAAAATGTCGGTTGTGTGATGTTGTGGTAAGGGGGTGAGTCATTAGGAGTGAACATGCTGGTTTGAACCCCACTGTGGTAAAACTTTTTTTGCATGTTTCAAAACGAATTTTTTGATTTCCAGTTTGGCTCTCTATACACTTTCTGACACTTATTCATGAAACAACAAAAGTTTTAACCTCTGGAAATTTTTCAATATTGCTCTTTTTGAGATGTAGTACTGCTAGATCAATCACACACAATATTTAAACCTTTTTCCATAGATTTCAGTCAATTTCAAGCAGTATTTGAGAAGTTGGGAGTTGTCAAAGTTCAAGCAATAGAGACTCTTTGGGGATTATTTGAGCCCAAAGACGAAATGAGGATGTAAAATTTCGTGAGAATGCTATTTTCATCCGTTCTGAAGAACTGGGACATTTTTTAGAACTTTTCAAAAAATTTTCAAAAAATCACTTTTAGAGTGTGGGGGACCCCATGTTGTTTTCAAAAGTTTTCAAAAAAAATTTTTTTCTGAAAATGTTTAAAACCTATTTTAGATGATAGAGAAATGTTCAAAAATGAGTGTTACATTTGAGATAATCCTGAAAAACTAGTTTTAAAGCTCGAAAAATGCACGTTTTTGGTGAAAATTTAGCACTAAAATCTCTTTGAGAGCCAATATTTCGATTCCCATTGGATGCGGGGATGAGATATTGCTGACACCGTTTTCAGCATGTTTGAAAGTACCTTTGTACAAATTTTGAGCGAATTCTCAACGCCCATCTGAAAACACTTCCCATAGTGGAAATCGAGAATTTTGGAGTCTTATTTCCTTTAGAAAAACCTGATTGAAGAATTTTGAATGCACCTGCGCTGTATACAAAAACATCGTATTGTTTTTCACTTTTATTTCAAATCTTTTAAGCTAATTTAAAGGGGGACTCCGACCAAAAATTTTTACTGCACCAAATGTTTCAAATGTTAAGTATTTTTTTAATATTATAACGAAAAAATTCGAAAAAAATCCGAAATTCCCAAAAAACGCCGTTGAAAGCAAAAACAAATTTCAAAAAAAAAAACTGCTCGATGGGACGAGAACTTGAACTCACGCGGGAAAACCTCGGCCACGGCCATGGTTGCATTATTGACTTTTCAGTTTTTTTGGAACTTTTCCGCTTTTATTTTCTTTTTTTCAGTTTTTTATTCTGAAAAGTTCGAATTTTGTTGTAAAAAACCATGGTCGTGGCCTAGGATTGTCCTCGAGTTTAAATCCATGTCCCTCCGAGCAACTTTTTTTGAATATTTTTGCTTGCAACTGCGTTTTTCGGGGATTTCAGATTTTTTTTGAATTTATTCGTTATAATATCAGGAAATTACATAACATTTGAAACATTTTGGTGCAGTAAAAATGTTCGGTCGGAGTCCCCCTTTAACCTGCGCGACACAGATTTTTTCAACCATGAACTTTTCAACATTTTTTGCGACCTCAAATTTTCGAAATGGGTTCATGTATGGGTCTGTGAGCAAACTTTTGGTCATTATGAACGCTACCAGTAATTTTAGCAGATTTTTGAAATACGCATGATGAGCACTACAAAGTAGAGAAGACAGAATAATAAATAGTTAGACCACTACTGAGCAGTGACCATACAAAAAACAACGACTTTTCCCTAAACCTAATATTTGCAATCAATGAAACTTCATGAGGTTTACAAGATTCCGAACATTGAAGCTTTCTAGTTTTTAGATCTCTAGATTCCTAAATTTTTGAATATCGAAAATTTCGAATTCCTGGATGTTTGAATATAACTTCCAAAATCACTTTATTTCTGAAAATTCTCTACCCGGATCTGTGTCATATTGTCATGTGTGGAAACTAGGAAAATCTGTATATTTTACGTGATGCTAGAAATAGTTACGTGGTATTATTCAATATTTATTGAGACATTATCAAAAAATTTAGTCTTTCGATCCGCAAACTCCCAATATTTCATCCGGCAGTGCTCCAAGAATGTCAGACTATCCAGAATCCATGCCTGATTAGTGGTTGGGTGTCGTCCTCCTCCAAATCACATTTGCCAATTCGATGAAGAAGTTGTCCTTTTTATGCTGCTTCATATGCCAGGCCATGTTTTTGTCAAACTGCTTCTTATCCGTCTTCGGTTGCTCCTCCATCTCCTTCATCAGCTCAGTCAGTCAATTCAGGTGAACCCTGAAAAACTTAAATTTACACTTTTCAAAAAAGGGTCCTTAACTTTGAGCCAATTGTTCTAGGTTCCTGTCTGAGATAATGAAAAGTTGTCAAATTTCATAATAAAATCAGAATTTTTATTGTCGGTTTACACTTTCTTGATATCATGCATAAGAACAGAGATAATTGAGCTCAAGCTTGACAGTGTACGCCTTTCTATTTACTGTATTTTACAGTATCCGCGCATTTTCCCAGCTAATCAAAAACATCTCTATTCGAATTTCGAATAATCAAAACGTAACAACGGAGTATCGTTGCGTGATTGGTTAGCTACGTCTTCTCTCATTAGCTAGTTTTTTATGACTCACCGAGTAATTTCTGGCTTCATCTAACATCTTTTTCATCTCTTTCCGCTTCTGCTCCTCTCTTTCCTCGTTCCTTCGCCTATTTGTCTCGTTTGCAGCCGCTGTCTCCTGCTTCCGTTGTTTGAGAGTCTTCTGGAATTGAAGAAATGAATTTTAAAATAAAAGCATTCTTCCCGAAATGAAAGTAAAAACTTTCCCAAGATAAGAACGCCATTAAGAAATAATTTTTTTCCCAAAAACCTTGAAAAAATTTCTGAAATTTCAAGTTTTTTTCGAATTCAGAAAACCCGGGCGGACCGGGAGCTGGAAATCTTCGGCCTGGTATAGCCCACAGGCCGGGCCCTGATTTAGCAATTATGTTATTTTCTCTTTTAATTAAAAACATTTTTCCAATTTTTCAGTGGAATTTTTAACTGTGAAAGATGGGCTGGCCTGGGGTCGGACCGCGCCGTGAAAATTTCTTTGTGGATCAGCCCGTTGCACCTATACATTAAAATAACCCAACTTTTTTTAACAGGAAAATGTTTCACTGACGCATAATCGTTTTTGGTTAATTTTCAAAATATCAAAACTATTGAAAAAGATTTTTCTCACCTTTAATTTCTCAAACGACTGGAAGAGCAGAAAAAAAATAATCAGAAAAATATTAGAAAATAACTTTATCCAAATCCATTCACTCAGGATTTTTGGATAGAGTAAGAATAAAAGATTTTCAGAAAAATAAAAGCATTCTTCCAGAACCCATTCATGCACAGGGTTCACGGAAAAACACTTGAATATATAGGCACATACACACTGTACCAGAAGAAGAATGAATAAAATGGGAAGAAAGAAAAGAGAAGAGAGACGGCGGTGTGGGCGTGGCTAACGCTCTGTGTGTCTACTTTCTCTCTACGTTCTCTCTATGTACGTTCTCTCTACGTTCTCTCTACATAACGGATAGACAGGCCAGGTGTGTCACTCTCCTGGGAAGATATAACAGCAAAGGAAGAGATGATGGTCTGCGTCTACATGATTTTACTGCACTCTGGCATTCTGCATTCTTTGTTGGTTCGTGGCTGAGTAGACCAAATGGGGAGGAGGCAAAATAGGGTGGAGAAGGCCAAATGACGAGGAGAAGGAGACATCCAACAAAAGGCTACAGTGACGTGTTATGATATTCAAACGCAAGGGCTAGGGGGGAAAGCGGATCAACAGAAAAATAAAGAAATTCTCCATTCTTTAATGAAGAAGTTTGTATAAGAAGTTTACAAGAAAATATTTCAGAAGAATACTGAAGTCATGTGATGCTTTAATGCTTTTTAAAAATCATCGGAAGATTAAATGAGACAAACTATTTAGATTGTATTTTGATTCGACCTTAATGTTTTTCATTTGGGTTTCTATGATTTCACTATACTCTGTCATTTCTAGAAGAAGCAGTATATTTGAATCATCGTAGATCCATTTGAAAAATATCATATCGATCGGAAAGTGTTCATAATGCACGACTATGTCTTTATGTATGATTGACACCTGTTTTCCCACAGGGTTATGAGATACGAGACCCACTTATATAAATTTTTAGTGCGATATATCATCATCAATAGTCCACTTTTGTTAGTACGACCCCTTCTGACCGCAATACAAGGTAATTAAGTTCTACTTTGACCACGAACAAGTAGCCACTGAAGTATAATAGGTCATCATGACATCTGTCTCATGATAATAGTAATGAGAAAGAGACAAAAACAACAAGTAAGCAGAGTCGAAAAAAAGAATGACTTGAAAATCTGAGTTCATCTATATTTGGATAAGGGAAAAAGGGGATCCGCAGAAAAATGAATAAAAATGTTATTTAGTAATGAAGATGTTTTGTTGACTACAAAAAATGGTTTTAAAAAAGTACTGGAGACATATAAAGTTTTTTTTATTTTATTAGAATGTGAAACCATTTTTTCAAAAAAAAATTATGACCCCGAGGTTTTATCTAAATCATCAAAGAAGTACAAAAGACAATCGATTTGGAAGTTCTAAAAATTTGAGCATCAGGTTTTTCTGCAAGAAAACATATTGAAAAGTTTCCGTTTGATATTTCAAATGAATTTTTGATTTTTTGAATATACTGCTTCTTCTGGAAAGGACAGAGTACAGTCAAATCATAAAAACGCAGATAAAAAGCAATAAGGTCGATTCAATAATCAAACCAAATAATTTGTCTTATTTAATCTTTTGATGATTTTTAAGAAGCACTGAAGCATCACATGACTTCAGTATTCTTCTAAAACCTTTTCTTGTAAGCTTGTATTACAAACTTTTTCATTGAAGAATAAACATTTTAGATTATTATTTTTTCATTTTATTATTTTTTCTGTCGATCTCCGTTCTCCCCTAGCCCCTCTCATTTGAATATCATACCACGTCACTGTCGCTTTCTGTCGGATATCTCCTTCTCCTCCTCATTAGGCATGTTCGCTCAGCAACTAATCGACAAAAGATGGCAAAATGTCAAAGTACAGTAAAATCATGTAGACGCAGATCATCGTCTCTTCCTTTGCTGTTATATCTTCCCAGGAGAGTGACACACCTGGCCCGGCTAGTCGTTATGTGGAGAGAGCGTAGGCAGACAGAAAGTTAGCCCCGCCCTCACCGCCGCCACTCTTCTTTCTTTCCATTTTATTCATTCTTCTTGTTCTGACGCAGTGTTGTATGTGTCTCTATATTCTAGTGTTTTTCTATGAACCCTGTGAATCAAAGGGTTCGGGAAAAATGCTTTTATTTTTTTGAATATCTTTTATTCTTACTCTATCCTGAAATCCTACAGTAAATGGATTTGTATAAAGTAATTTTCTAATATTTTTCTGACTATTATTTTTCTTCTACTCTTCGAGTCGTGGTGGGAAATTAAAGGTAAGAACAATCGTCTTCAATAGTTTTGATATTTGGAAAATATACCAAAAATGATCATGGGACACGAACATCCTATTTTGAAAAATTTGGTTGGAATTTTAAGCATAATTGCAACGGGCTGAGCCATAAAAAGAATTTTTAGGGCGCGGTCCGACCCAGGCCAGCCCATCGTTCACAGTTAAAAAATGCCACTAAAAGTTTGGAAACTTTTTCAATTAAAGAAATGAAAAAGGAGAACGTATTTTAAAATAGACAGTTTTGTCTAAGTTTTTGAGAAAACTTTGAAAAAATCAGTGATCAAGGGTTCTTCAAATTTGAATAATTTTTTGAAATTTCAGAAATTGTTTCGACTTTTCTTGTAAGAAAATCATTGTTTATAGACACTCTTAATTTGAAAAAATTTTCACTTGACAGAAAATCGTCCATTTTTTCCATTGACCCCAAAAATGTTTTTGAAAGACAGGAAAATTTTTTTCTGAAAACGCGGACCGAGACGAGCCCTAAAAATTCTGAAAAAAGCTTGGCATGTTGCAAGTGTGCATTAAAGATGAGAGCAAATTACTCTAATAGTTCAAACTTTTCAAAATAGATAGTTAAGAACTGCTTTAAACTTTTTGATTGTGTCACTTATTATAAAACCTCCTCGAAATTCAGTAAAATGTTTAGACACTATATTGAAAATTCTGAAACCAAAGACTGTAATGTATTGACAAAGAAAATTGAACACCTTTCAACCCAAATTTTGTCAGAGAGTTGAGGATATGTCAAGAATATACTAATTAAACATTTCCAACAATTTAAGAATTCGTTCGTCTGTTTCAGTCGAGTTATATCAGCTTCAATTTTAAAAGATGATATTCTTAATTTTTTTTTTTCAAAACATGAGGTTCGCTTTTCGTTAGTTAAAATTCGAAAAAATTCCATAATTCAAACGAAAAAAAAACTATTTTTTCCGTTTTTTTTCGATTTTCTTCCAAAAAATGTTTTTTTTCGATAAAATGTCCGAAGTATAAAATGATATTCGATTCAAAGTATAACACAACAAAATTCATGTTCTGAAACATCCTAAAAATTGAAAAATTGCATTTGAAAATCTTTGTTTTGCATATATGATATTTTAAGTTTAAATTGAACAAAATTTTATCAACATTTTAGTTAAAAGTTTCCAAAAGCTCAATTAAAAATTCAAATTCAATTCAAATTATTCTTTTAAAAATGAAAACTTTATTATCTCTCCATTTTCCCTCAAACATTTATCCAAGGGCTATTATCTCGGTTCCTATAAAAGATAAAAAAATTTTGTTAACTGATAAACTGTAGCTGATAACATGAGACATGTTTTATTAGTTGTCAAATTTTTGATATCTCCTATAGGGACCGACATAATTGAGCTCGATGTTGTAGGCTTCTATTTACAGTTATTGGGTCAAGGTAAGGTCCCTTCTGTTAGAGGTATTACGGTATCCGTTCTTATATTTAAAAATTATGAATCAGAACAATTTGATTTTTTGCAGACGCCGAAATCCAAGAGCGCACGAAGAGTTCTAAGCCAAAAGTGGAAATGGAAGGTTTCGAGGCAAAAAAGAAAGAATGGGAGAATAAGTCGGCCAAAATGAAAGGACATATCAAATCTTTGGAAAAAAAATTGGAGGCGAGCAGTAAGTTTTTTTTTGATCCACTTTTTCGGATATCGGATACCGTAGTCTTCACTTTTTTTTCAGATGATTTTCGCTTCAAAATCACGGAAGAGATGGAAACACTACTAGAAGAAGATGTCAGTCCCAACCGTATGTTATCTCTTTTCGATTAGAATGTTCAATCATTTGATTTCAGAGACGATGTGCCTCGAAATGCCCCGACAAACTTCTGAGTACCATAAGGAGTTGGGGAAGAAAGTGAGATCCAATTTCGAGCACATGAGAAATGCGAATCGCGGACTACAAATGAGCCTCGAGGAGCTGGGTTAGTTTTTTGAACTTTTCATTGATTAAAAAAACATTTTTTGGAGAAGTGGAGAAAGAAAATATGGATGTCGAATTGGGACGACGAGGTACCGCTATCAAGTAATTCAAAAAGAAAGAAAAGAGAGCAGGTCAGAGAATACAGGAGTTGGAAAAATCAATTGAATTGAAAGGTTTGTGAAAAACGGAAAAATGATAAATGATCCAAAAAATTTCAGTGCAAAATGAGGAAAAATTTAGATCCGAAAATGCTGAAATCTGTAAGAAGTTTTGGGACCAAACAGCTCAAGTGGACACACTGATCAAGATGTTGGAAGATAAAAGCAAGTTTTTGAAAAATTCAACTTTTTAAAACTTCTCCATATTTCAGCCGTTCGGATCATTGGAGATGGCATGGTTATTCAAGAGCAACAACGATACATCCAAAATCTTGGTAATTATGAATTTCTAAACGACCTAATCATTGAAAAAAATAAATCGTTTATCTTACATTTAGAAGTGTCCATACTTTCAAAATATATAATATCAATGCATAAAAAAAAACATCCTGGTGTTAGAATCTGAAAAAAAATGTGGGAAAACTAGCTGAAGAATAGCTGAAGCTGAAGAGCTAGCTGACTTGCTGAAGAGCTCTTTTCAACTGAAAAAGTCTTTGAGCGGGTTCCAGAAAAAACGTTTTTATCACTGAGAGGCAACCAGGGTGATAAGGGAAAAGTCCAGATGCCGTATTCATGAAATTTACTTTTGTAAATCATTTACTCTAAAAAAATCAACTGAATCATTTTACAAAAGGTAAATGGAAGCGTGAAAATGTACTGAAAATTTTTTTCTCATTTGTAAATATTTTTCCTGTTTTTTAGGTAGGAAAACAACTTCGAACTAGAATTTCTCGACTTTAAACTGAAAAATGCTCATTTTTGACACATTACTTTAAATTGAATGTTCTTTCCATTCATGTCATTTGTAGTAAAAGTCATAATTTTCGAGTTGAACAGAAACGAAATATGTGTTTAAAGTTAGATAATATTGACGTTACAATACTATTCTTTCCATACATAACATTTTTTAAATGAAAAGTTTCCAAAAAGTGGTGGTAAACTACAAACAAAATTAGTACCCCTATTTACCAAAAAGAGGGGTATTTACCAAAAATTAAATGTTTTTTTTTTCAATTTTCACGTTTTTCAGTTGATTTTTGAGAGTAAATGATTTGCGAAAGTAAATGTTCATGAATTTAGCCCCAGAAGAACAAAATTTAGAGAAAAAGAGTAGGAAACAAAATTGGGAATCTTGAAAGCTTTATTATAACAAAGAATAAGTTAGAAAATAAATGTTAAAACCACAGTAAAATTTATTTTTAGAGATCAATTGACATGAGAAGCTGGAAAAAATTTGTATTGAATATCATATATATAAACAACTTGCTAGAAAGCTCGGCGGAGAATTTTTCGAATTGGGGTTTGTTCGTTTCCTTCAAGTCCATTGATTACCATCGATCCTGGAAAAAGCATCAAAAATTTATGATGAAACTAACGATGGTTTAGAATTCCTGCTTTTCTGAAAAATTGTCAGATCTACTTCTTACTAAGGAAACTTTTCTGTGTGTGTGTGTGTGTGTGTGTGTATGTGTGTGTGTGTGTGTGTGTGTGTGTGTGTGTGTGTGTGTGTGTGTGTGTGTATGTGTGTGTGTGTGTGTGTGTGTGTGTGTGTGTGTGTGTATGTGTGTGTGTGTGTGTGTGTGTGTGTGTGTGTGTGTGTGTGTGTGTGTGTGTGTGTGTGTGTGTGTGTGTGTGTGTGTGTGTGTGTGTGTGTGTGTGTGTGTGTGTGTGTGTGCCTATCTATGTGCTGTGATTAACTCAAATTCTGTGACCTACTGTAAATTTGGTTGCCGTGTTTTTTTTCGACTGCAAAACATTCTAGAAAATTACAGGACATTTTATAATACTCTCAAAAGCTCTACATCATTCCAGAAAATTCTAGAAAATTCCAGAACATTCTAGAAAATTCCAGAACTTTCTCGGAAATTCCAGAACATTCTAGAAAATTACAGGACAGTTTATAATACTCTCAAAAGCTCTACATCATTCCAGAAAATTCTAGAAAATTCCAGAACGATCTCGAAAATTCCAGAACTTTCTCAAAATTCCAGAACATTCTCGAAAATTCCAGAACATTCTAGAAAATTCTAGAAAATTCTAGAAAATTCCAGAACTTCTCGAAAATTCCAGAACTTTCTCGAAAATTCCAGAAAATTCTCAAAATTCCAGAAAATTTTAGAAAATTCCAGAACTTTCTCGAAAATTCCAGAAAATTCTAGAAAATTCCAGAAAATTCTAGAAAATTCCAGAACTTTCTCGAAAATTCCAGAACATTCTAGAAAATTCCAAAACATTCTAGAAAATTCCAGAACTTTCTCGAAAATTCCAGAACTTTCTCGAAAATTCCAGAGCTTTCTCGAAAATTCCAGAACATTCTAGAAAATTCCAGAACTTTCTCGAAAATTCCAGAACTTTCTCGAAAATTCCAGAACATTCTAGAAAATTCCAGAAAATTCTAGAAAATTCCAGAACTTTCTCGAAAATTCCAGAGCTTTCTCGAAAATTCCAGAACATTCTAGAAAATTCCAGAACTTTCTCGAAAATTCCAGAACTTTCTCGAAAATTCCAGAACATTCTAGAAAATTCCAGAAAATTCTAGAAAATTCCAGAACTTTCACGAAAATTCCAGAAAATTCTCGCAAATTCCAGAGCTTTCTCGAAAATTCCAGAACATTCTCGAAAATTCCAGAACAATCTCGAAAATTCTAGAACATTCTCGAAAATTCCATAACATTCTAGAAAATTCCAGAGCTTTCTCGAAAATTCCAGAACATTCTAGAAAATTCCAGAACTTTCTCGAAAATTCCAGAACATTCTAGAAAATTCCAGAAAATTCTCGAAAATTACAGAACATTCTAAAAAATTCCAGAACATTCTAGAAAATTCCAGAGCTTTCTAGACATTTCTAGACAAACGAAAAATTCTGGAGTTGTTAAACTGGATAATAGAAGTGTGGTCCCATACAACAAGTACCTTTCCAGAAAGTTCAGAAGTCATGCGAATTTGGAAATTCGTGGGAACGTCGGAGCAGTTAAATACCTTTACAAATATCTTTACAAAGGTACATCTCGAGCTGCTATCCGCATCTACACTGATAAAAATGGAGTCGAGCACAGGACGGAGAATGAGGTCAACAGCTACTTGGATGGTCGATACGTCTGCGCTCCAAAGTCTCTTTGGCATATCTTCAACTTTCGAATGTCCGACAGAAGCACCCCAGTTATGCAGCTCAAAGTGCATCTGAAGAATGCCCAAGGAGTCGTTTATAAAGAAGGAGAAGAAAAAGATGCAACAGCGTGGTTTGCTGCAAACAAAAGATGATATGATGAGCTTGAATCGACTGGAATGATTCCAGAAGACGTTGTGGACTGCCGAGGTATCTATTATGTTGAGATGCCAGAACATTTCCAATTCATCAAAGGAAAATGGACTCTTAGAAAAAATGCTACACGATCGATCGGAAGAATGCATTTCGTGTCTCCGAGAGATCAGAAAAGATTCGCATTAAGAGTCATGCTCCTAAACGTCACTGATACCAAATCTTATGAAGATTTGCAAACCGTTGGAGGTGTCTTTTATGAGAAATTTGTGGATGCTGCTAAAGCTGCCGGATACTTGACTGAGGACATTTTCTATGAAAAGTCGTTGGAAGAAGCAGCGTTATTTCATTCTGCACCATAACTGAGAGAATTCTTCGTGACTCTGCTGTTTGGGGAAATCCATAATGCTGAAGAGTTGTGGTACAGGTGAGAAATTAAAAAAAAAATCAACTTTGAAAATCAACATTTTTCAGAGCTTGACAGCGCCCTTCTGTTTGTATATTTTTATGTAAATTATTCTAAATACCTTTTATTCAAAATCAGAAAACCCGGGCCGCCCCGGCCAGGCCAGGCCTGATTTCGCAGGTACGTTTTTTTAAATTAAAAAAAATTTCCCAAGTTTTAGTGGAATTTTTTAACTGTAAAAGACGGGCTGGCGTGGGGTCGGACCGCGTCGTAAAAGATCTTTATGTGGCTCTTCTCGTTGCAACTATGCTCAAAAACAAACCAATTTATTTTTTAAATAGGAAATTAGTGTCCCACCGACGCATAATCATTTTTCGCTTATTTTCAATATATCAAACCAAATAGTTTATCTTATTTGATCTTTTTATGATTTTGAAGAGGCATCAGAGCATTTAATGACTTCAGTATTCTTCTAATACTTTTTCTTGTAAACTTGTAATACAAATTTCTTCATTAAAGAATGGAGATTTTTCTCATTTTTCTGTCGATCCGCTTTCTCCCCTAGTCCTTTCGTTTGAATATCATGCCCTGTCACTGTAGCCTTTTGTTGGATGTCTCCTTCTCCTCGTCATTTGGCCTCCTCCCCATTTGGTCTACTCAGCCACGAACCAACAAAAGAAGGCGAAATTTTAGAGTGCAGTGAAATCATGTAGACGCAGATCATCGTCTCTTCTTTTGCTGTTATATTTTTCCCCTGGCCTGTCTAGTCGTTATGTAGAGGGAACATAGAGAGTACATATAGAGAACATAGAGAGAACGTAGACACACAGAACGTTAGCCACGCCCACACCGCCGCCTCTCTTCTTTCTTCCCATTTTACTTATTCTTCTTCTTCTGGCACAGTGTGTATGTGCCTTTATATTCAAGTGTATTTCCATGAACCCTGTGCATGAATGGGTTCTGAAAGAATGCTTTTATTTTTCTTAATATCTTTTATTCTTACTCTATCCTGAAATCCTACAGTAAATGGATTTGGATAAAATAATTTTCTAATATTTTTCTGACTATTTTTTTTCTGCTCTTTGAGTCGTGGTGGGAAATTAAAGGTAAGTACAATCGTTTTCAATTGTTTTGATATTTTGAAATTATACCAAAAATGATTATGTGTCGGTGGGACACTAATTTCCTGTTTCAATAAAAGTTTATTTTCAAGCATAATTGCAACGGGCCGAGCCACTAATAGGATTTTCACTGCGCGGTCCAACCCTAGGCTAGCCCGTCTTTTACATTTAAATATTTCCACTTAAAAAATGGTAAAATTTATTTAATTAAAAAAGAAAAAAAGATTTCTAGGGTTCGGCCCGGGTATATTATATTTTAATGGCACTCTTATCTTGGAAAATTTTTACATGACAGAATAATTGTTTCGATTTTTTTTTGGGTATTCTAAAAAAAGCCGACCGGTCCGTTGCAGGTATGGAAAAAAGTTAGATTGTTTAACAGATCTAAAAAAGTAGAATGAAATGGAAAAATGTATATAATTTTGTCTAAATTAGAAAAAACAGTTTTTTTAATCAGTGAATATATTCAGAAAGAGTAATTTTTTCTTTTTTGACTATGATTCCAGTCGCTGGAAACTTTTGAAAATAGATAGTTAATAACTGCTTTAAATTTTTTGATTGTTTTCTTCATTATAAAAAATTCTCAAAATTCATTAAAATGTTTGGGTACTATATTGAAAATTCTGAATAGATGCTATATTGAAAATACTGAAAATTCTGAAACTTTGATTCATTGAAAAGGGAAATTAAACACGTTTCCAACTCAGATTTTGTTTAAAAACTCAGGATATGTCAAGAGTAGCCTAACTAAACATGTCCAAAAATTTTAGAATCCGCTCGTCTGTTTCAGTGGAACTATATTAGTTTCAGTTTTTAAAGACGATATTCTCAACTTTTACAACGTTTCAGAACATGAGATTCGTTTTTTTTGTTAGTTAAATTTCGATGATATTTCATAATTCAAACGAAAAAAAAACTAATTTTTTTGCATTTTTTTCCCATTTTTCATCCAAAAAAATGTTTTCTTTTTGAGAAAATGTCTGAAATATGAAATGATATCCGATTCGAAGTACATATAACACAACCAAATGCATGTTTTGAAACGTCCTAAAAATTGAGGAAATTGCATTTGAAAATCGCTATTTTGCACTGAAATCGGGATTTTTCCTATTGAATCTAATATAACTCGGATGAAACTGATTAGCATTTCTAAAATTTGGAGAGGTTGGAGAGATATACGCTATTTTTAACATTTTTTGAAATTCTCCCAAAATTCTGTGGTGTCTAGATTTGATATTTTTTAACTTAAATTTAACAACATTTTATCAACATTTTAATAAAAACTTTCCAAAAGCTCAATTAGAAAAACATTATTCTTTTAAAAATGAAAACTTTATTATCTCTCAATTTTCCCTCAAACATTTTGCCATTTTTCTGAAACCATATACTTTCAGATCGCTACTCTCACTCCACTTCTCAACCAGATGCATATAACCCAGAAGTTCGTATGTTTGAGAAAGTTTCCGTCAAAATTCCGCCATCAGTTGGACAAATTCCCAAACATGATTCTCATACACTACTCTTGTTGGTTTACCATTTATCAACTATTAGATTGCACATGTGTTCGGATTGAGCTGCAAGAGTCTATGTTGAGCAATCAGGATATAGTTGTGTTCCTTCAAAAATGGAAGAAGACAGGAACATTCCCAAATCTTCGGTAGCCTAAAACTGATAGCATGAAGATCGATAACAAATCTCCGATTCTAGAAATCGGTTCCTCCAATTAAGAAAAAAGGCCAAAGATAGAAATAATGTAAGTTGAAATCAATTTTTCAAACGTAATTGTAAGTTTTTAGAGTTGGTAGAAATCTTATCGAAGATATCATCGACGCCGTTCGAGTCACCAAAGACGATGGAACAGAGGGATGCCTGAAAGTTGTGTTACGGAGATACCCAGCACTCGAATTCCTGGTGTAAGAATTTTTGAATCTATTCCAAGATACTGTATAGAACTGAGGACATCTTTTGCAAACAATAACGATATCCATATGGAAAAGCGAGGTCCTTTTTTAAGGAAGACTAGTAAAACATTAAACATCCTATAAGGTCCATTTATAGAAAAAGTAGTTCCATTTAAATTTGTTTCAGGGGTTGCTTTAAAGGGTTCTCCCAATACATGGGCAGTCTTCCTTAATTGTCTCTAATACATGCTTCACAAAAACTCAAAATTTTCAGTGCCAATCCAGCTGACACCGTGGTACATCATCACTATGGAGGAGGTCAACGAATCATCTGATGGATTTCTGCATTTTTTTTTTCAGTAAACTAATAATAAATATTTGTATTCATATATTTCAAATTGATTTCTATTCCATCAAGAGTATCTTTAAAAGCTCTATCCATTCTTAGAAATTTCACAGCGTCTTTTTTATTCTTATCTTTTTTTCAATACTCTAATAAAATGCCACCTTATACGCGCACATTGAGCTCAATTATCTCGATTCCTTTGGAAGTTATCAAAAAATGTTGAACTGATAGATTATTTGTGATAATATCACCAATAATTTATCGGTTTAAAAGTTTTTAATAACTTTTATAGGAACCGAGATAATTCGACTCAAAGAGCATTTGTGCATCGTGTGTGCGGAAATCCATCCTTTTTGAATCTGCTCTCTCTGAAGCTTCTTGACTCTGGCCTTTGGTTCTTGTTTCTGTAAAACAATACAAATCAGACATTTTAGGAGTTTCAAATTTTTAAGCCGATGGAAAATTTCGGATCCTTTTTTTTGTTGTGATATTTAAAACAAAACTTTTTCCTTTTGAAGGGGGACGAGGCGCCGTTGTTTGCAGCGGACGAGGATCCTGAAACGAAATAATTGAGATATGAATTTCCAACCCTGAAAATTATTCTCACCTGGAAGTGGCAAGTGCCCTAAACTTGGTTACCTGCGCCATCGCAGCGGTGAATGTCGTAATTGTCATTGTGGTGAGTCGATGTTGGTCGATGCATCATAAACTGCAATGGTGGTTCGGGGTGTTGCTGTCCTTGTCCTAATGGTCGATTCCAGCAGGTGTGAATGACAATCTCGAAATTGGGTACTTAAATCATTTATTGTTTTCAACAATGAGGTGGCATTCATTCATGTTTGGGAGCTCGGCGAAAATTAAAAGATAGGGCCAGAAAACTTTGAGGGAAACCCTTAAGTTTGAAAAAGGATACTAGGAAAACAAACTCAGAAACACGGGTGGTTGACAATTAAACAACAGATAAAGTGTTATGAAAATATCACGACAAAATATGCAAAGTTGGGAAGGGGATAAAAAACACAACTGATGTGAGACTCCTCAAAGAGACTTCTTAAAAACCGGTTGAATCTGAGAATTTTCGCAAAGCTGTGTTTGGGGAAATAAAAAAGAGTAGATTGAAACGAGCCGAAAAACTAAAGAAAAACTGTCAGCTTATTCGGTTGAAGAATTGAGAAAGCGTTAAGATGATTTAGGTGGATGAGAAGACACGGGGTAAATTTTGAGAGGGGGAAATGGAAATGTGATGAGCAATTCAAAATATGGAATCGACAAAAGTTATTCAATAGGTAAAGCCTATTCGGGGAAAATGTTGAAAAGCAATGAATGGTGGGATGAGATGTTTTTGAAAGACACTGGGAATGGCAAGGGAAAACACCAATGAATTATCCACGAAATTCAGTCAATCAATAAATGACCGTTTTGCTGATCGTAGTGGTAGGTGATAGGAGTGTTTGGATCAAATCCGGGATGAGCTCGAGACATCGCGCACATGATCTCCAGGTGACGGAAAGAGTTGGATACACGCATTTCCTCGAGCATCAGATAGATGTCACCTAGCCACATCGTTTCCGGTGTCAGGGCATCATAAGGATTCTAGTGCTGAAAAATGAATGAAATCAGGATAATTATATTTTTTCAAAGGACTTACGAAGACTTCCTTCTTCTGAATATGTGTCAAATGGTTGTTGGTGTTGTAGTCTAAAGGACGCACCATCTGGCAAGCCATCATGATGATGACTACGGAAATGTAGTCGTCAACGCGACCATACGCTCCTCCGTTCGTCGCACTCAAACTTTGATAGGGTCCTTGCAGAACTGGCTTGCTGGTTGGCGGAGTATCGATGTGTCCCGCGTGAGCGAAGTAGCTCATTCCAACTTGCAGCTCCTGCAATTCATGTTTATTGATGACAATGAGTAATTTCACGTCGTTTTTGACTACTTAAAGAAACTGGCTTCATTTGGTACAAATCGAGTTTTTCGAAAAGCTTCGCAAGTTTGCTATTTTTGTCCAAATACACATGCCTTATTATGATCAACACTGCACATGACAGTGAGAGGTCTCACGTCGCGATGGACGAATCCTTTCATGTGCATCGCGTGTAGAATCCGGAGAAGACGAGTCCCGACACGAGTAGTGTTTTCTTTAGAAATCCTGAAGAATCGGTCGTTGAGGATTCTGGCAAAGCGAACGCCTTTGTGATCATGCGCTGAAAAAAATCATTTAGAAACCGAAGAAAAGAAGAACAAACCAACCAATGAATTCGTGGTCCAGCAATTGGAAGCGAGCAACGAGATGTGGAATTCCCTTTGTTCCAGCGCATTCCGTGAGGAGTTGAATGTGGGCTTGAATGCGAGAATCGGTAGGGGAGAAGACTTTCAGCATCACAGGCTGGCCGTCTTTCAAATCCTCTGCGTAATAACACTTTTCGCCGTGCCAGTCTCCGGCGAAGTGAGTTACTTTGAATCTGTTGTCAACAAGGGTTCCGTTCATGATGATCAAGTTCCTGTAAAAACGTCAATTGAAACAAAACTTTTTTCAATCCTATCAATCCGATTCCGTGTTCAAAAATCTCTAACTCGCAAGAAAAAAAAGCTGTTGTGTTTTTGCTCTGGATGTCACGGCCTTGAATTGAGAAAAACGGGTTATTGAACTTTTTTGGGAATGAAATTCCGAGAAAAAAAAATTCAAAATGAATTTCTGGTAGGAATATTTCCGAGAAATTTTTTTGGAATCAGAGATTTTTAGACTACGGTATGCTTTTGTCATGGGAGAATGGAATTTCTACTTCAAAACTGAAATTTGAAAATTCCGAGAATTTCGAAATTTTGAAAAACAGAGTTTGTTATATTTCGAAAAATTCCTAATTAGCAATCAGAACATCCCTGGTAGTAAATCCACAATTCGGGGATGCGAAATTCAAAATTCGGAGGGTATCTTGTACCCTCCGAACTATATTTCGCACCCCTAAATTGCTTTCTACCTAAATTGAATAAAAATTTTGTACATTCCAAACGATTCTTATTGAAATACATAATAAACGAATGAAGAAATGAAAACCATTTGGAACTTACATTGTTTCTTTGCAGTGGCGATCAAATCTCGATTTGGTTTTCCAAATAAATAGGATGGAAAAGAGTTGGTGAGGTCAGAAACAATCCTTGAAGTGTCGTTCAAACGCTACTTTGAATTTTCAAATACGTGGAAGGACAGTGAAAAATCTGGATGAGACGTCGGTGAAATGGTGAGGCAACCTGTAAAGAAACAAATTACTGGAAATCAACCGTAAAGTGAAGAAAATCGTAAAGAAAGAGAAACAAAAAAACCATAAGAGCTGGTGAAAAGAAAAAGAGAAAACTCTGGTCGGACCATCGCTGCAGAAAAAAAATACACGGGAAGGGCAACCGATCAATAAAAACGTAAAAGAGTGGTGTGTCCTCGTGTTTGATGGCGAGTGAGGGGGTCTCTGGTGAGTGAGAGGGTAGAGACAATGTGAAAGAGAGAGAGAGAGAGGGTGGTGTATTTGGGTGAGGTGTGTGAGGGTGTTTGATGGGGAGTGACGGTGATGAAGGTCAGTGAGAATGACCATCGAGTCTCCTCTTGCAACGTGGAGCTGTCTACGTTGTAGCCAAGGGCATATCTTTGGTTTGGGCCGTTGCCATGTTCCACTGTGCAAAAACAAATGCCAGGGCGAAAATGAACAATAATAAATTCCGCGAAAAACTTTTAAAAACTGGGGATTTTGAAAATATGAGATGTTTTGAATTTCAAAATTCGTGATGACAGAAATTTGCAAACTCGGAACTTTAGAAACTCAGAAGTAAGGAAATTCTGAAGCTTGGATGTGGGAAGCTTAGGAATTCGTAAAATTATAAATTTACAGTTTCAGAAAGTCGAAAATCCAGAAGTTCAGAGATATGAAAATCGTTTAGCTATTCAGATCATACTTGCAACGGGCCGGGCCGGGCCTGACTTTTTTCAGAATTTTCAGGACCGGACCTTGATTTCGCAAGTATGATTCAGATATTCATCAGGAATTTGAGAACTCAGAAATTCAAAGATTCAAAGTTTTGAATAATAAGACGTTAAGAATTCAGTGGTTTGAACGTTTGGAAAACTGGATATCGAAAAATATAGAAATTCGGAACCAAAAAACAATGCTTGACAATCTGAAAAATGGTAAGAACGTTTGAGAACTTCACGAATTCGGATATTTCTAAAATATGGCTCAAGCACATTTTCCAAGAAAATCCAAAAAAAAACTCAACCGAATTCATAAATTCAAAGGTCAAAAAGTCTGAACGTCAAATAATCAGTGAATAAGAAATTTCATTTGTTCTAAGTTTTGATAATTTTTTTCCGAAATTATTTTTTCTATCACTTTTTTAATTTGCAGATTTTTCTTTATTTTTCATTGAAACTCACTTTTCTGTTTTTTCTCTAGGAATTTTTTTTGGAAATATGTAGAAGCGGTTGGAGTGTTGGTAAACGATATATGAAACCTATGTCACTATTTCCAGGATTTCTGTACTTTTCAGTTGAGATTTTTTGCGTATTGCAAGTTCAAAAACAAATGTATTGTTTTGTAACATTGACTGTTTGTTTCTAAGGTTCACGTTTTGTAGGGAACTGGGGATATCAATTTATTGCATTAAAATTGAAACCATTGATTTTTTTAAGATGTAGATTTTGGCGAAAACTTGAAAAAAACACATTCATTGTGAAAATTACAAAAAAAACGTATTAGAAGAGATGAGAGCTTGGCAAGAAGCCTAAACTATGTTTCTCGTTAATCCTTCTCACGTCGAAGATTTTCTTCATAATTCATCTTTGCTTTTCTTTTCTGTCGACTAATGCCATCGTCTTCTTCCAACTCACGAGTATCGGGACCAAGCTGAAGACAGGAAAATTCGAGAGAATGAAGCCTTGTACACTCACATTTGTTTTCTTGATGTCACCTTCATTGAATTCGAAGTATTGTGTCGTACTGATCACCCAGATGATTTTCCAAGCAAAGAAAATTGGTTCAATTTAGCCAGCACTATTGAGCATGACTGGAGGAACTAGGCACTCGGTATGCTGACACTGGGCCACCATGTCGGAAGAACTATATTTACCACGGTATCTGTCCATGATTTCCGCTGCTCTGCCGGTGTTTTCAGCAGGCTTGTTCGGAAAAACAAATTCGGAAAATCGTGTTCTCGACTTTTTTCTCGACTTTTTTTTTCCGGAAAATCGAGTTCTTGAAATTAAGGGTTTTAACGACGGGGAAAATTGTGAATCAACGCCCTAAAGTTCTATTTTTAGGGAGAAAATACAGTATACAATAAAATGGATTTAACTTCGCGAGATGCAAGAACGAAATTGTTGAGCGGTTTGTGCGGAACAATCGACATACATAACAAAATCACTCTAGTCCATTCACAAGGGCATACTGCAAAAAAAATTATTCTTCGAAAAATCTTAAATTTTAAGAGAACTCACATTTTCAGGAAGATACATTTTTTAAAGTAGACCTCATTCAGATGGTCTTGTTCGCGTTTCGGTCGTTTCCCACATCTTTCTCTGTGTCACTTTAGAAGCCCTAGCTCTCTCGCTTTTATACAAATTTTCGATCGCTGACGTATCATTCAGTGCTCTTCTTTCTTCTCGTTTAGTGTTTGTTACTCTCTCACTTTCTCTTTTTTTCTGTTTAACTCTCCCAATTTCATTCTCTTTTTTAGTATTTGCTAACCGCTCTGATGCTCTTGGTGACCTTCTATGTGAATAAAACTTTTTTTGGGTGGTAAAAATAAACGCCAAGAAAACGGATGTATTTTATTGTCGATTTTGGCAGCTCATTTCTCTCTGCGCTTTTTTTCACCATCCTAAAAAAGTATTATTTGCATAAAAAGAATCAATGATCGTAAAGTCACCAAAAGAGGAAAAAGACGAGCACCAAATGATATTTAAACAAGCGAAAATTTACATTAAAGCAAGAGAGGCTACTAGGGAGAGGGACTTTTAGAAAACCGCAGAGAAAGGTGTGGAAGTCGACCGAAACGCGGACAAAACTTTCATTCTCTTCTTTTCTATTCCCTCCAACCACGACCATGTGTTTTTAATGGTCTTTGTTTGATTTTCCTCAAAATTTGGTAAGTTTGTCATTAGAGAATCGGAAATGAAAGTATTTTTACAGGTAACCCCTCTCCTTGACCACCTTTTGAATAAGGTTTACTTTTAAAAATTATTTTTCTAAAAATGTGAGTTATCTTAAAAATTTATACATTTCGAAAAATCACTATTTTGTAGTATGCAATAAAAAGCCGAAGTATTTCTGTGAAGCACGTGTTTCCATCAAACGGAATATAAGTTTCAATAGACAAATAGTTGCCCTGTTTCACAATGCCAGCCGCAGTTTTGAAAGCGCTCTCCAGAGTAAGTTGAAACAATGATTCAGAAATTCAGGAATTCGGAAATTCAGAAATTCAGAAATTCAATAATATTTTCGAAATTAATTTTCAGAGCGATCGTCAAACTGAAGGGCCAGGACGTTAGAATGAACTATGATCCGGTAAGATTTTCTTGAAATTAAAACTTTCAAACGTTTTCCAGACCGCCATCTCATACACCAGATTCCGGTGCAGCCATTTGGGTTTCTCGGAAAAGCTTGTCACTGTGGCTAAGCTCAAAAATCATTTTCGAACCCATTAGTTCAAACTTTTGGGGTTATATTAGGTTGAGCGAAAAGTCTTTGTAATTTTTTGATTTTTTTCGGAACAAAATTTATTCAAAGAACACGGAATTCAATGTGTGATATATTCACTGATAGTGTACATGACTTCTTGCCAACGCAATGGAAGTTGAGCGGTCCCATTAGCGTAGAACTCGGTAGATTGGAAAGCGAAAACGTCGTCCAACCATTTTTTTCACATCCTTTCTATCATGGAACTTTTGTCTAACAAGGAGATTTTTCAAGGAACGGATTAGTTGCTATTCAGTTAGAGCAAGGTCTGGTGAATACGGTGGATGACAGAAGACTTTGACTCCGAGCATCTGGAGCTTCTGACGGGTCTTCAAATTAGTGGGTGGTCTTGCGTTGTCATGAATCATCATTAAGCTGGAATTTTTCGGGCAATTTAATCGATAAGCCTGGAATTCTTTTTCCATTTGAGTGCTGTTGAGGTCCTCATTGATAATGACGCCGCCTAGAAGAATTCTTCTAGAGAAGACGTCTTCACTGTCCCACCAAATGGAAAATATAACTTTTTCTCGTGAAGTTCTTTTTTGATGCCCGTTTTAGCGGTTTCCTCGGTAGGGACCCGTCGTCTTTTTCTACTCGTCCCCAGTGATAATATTCTCACCCCAATTGATTTTGCGTTTCATAGTAAGCCGAGAATGTACCAATTCGCAACGTAATGGTTTTAGTGAATCCGTCAAAAGTGGAGGGGCGAGTTGACCAAACTTTGTTACCCTTCCAGATTCGTGAAGATGATCAATTATGGTTTTTGAGGATGGTTGAGACTTGCGCAAGCTCGCGTGACGTTACTCTTGGTTCTAATAAATTTGATTAGATAGGTTATCAAAAAATTTATCGAGACCTGGAGAGCGAATAGAGTGTTTTCAGAAAAAATCTTCTACATTTAATCTATGTAGTCAATAAATGACTTAAAATTTTAGTTGATAATCGCAATAAAATTCAACTCACAGAGCATTTACATAGACGGCAGGCCAAAATTCCAGCTTGAGGACATTTTTTCAGCATAACCTCATCTCTTGCTGAGTAGCTGACTTGCGGATTTTGTGCCTTAAGGGTGAACTGCATCAGTTAGACTTCTGAAAACCATTTCCAAACATTTTTAAAATAGATTTTTTTTAATACCTACCGTATGCTTTTTTCTGCCACTCCATCTTGAATGCACCGCGGCAAATTGAATGCTTTGATCCATCCGCCTTTTTTGTGGCTATTGTACGGTTTGTACGAAAAAGAAAAAAAATAACATCTTTTCACTTTTCTTGGCATTAAATAATTCTCCAGTCAAACCCTTGCTCCAGAAGCTCTCCGAGAATATACCGTTCTTCTCGTTCCATGAGGGATTATTAACGTATCAATGTATTTTTTGCCTTGTTCAACAAGAAGAAGACAATATGCCAAAAACACTCTCGTATCCGTAGAAAAAACCATTTTTCTTCACAAATCGATCAACTTTGGTGTTTTGTGGCTTCTGAAAATTATGAATTTTACATACTGATTCACATACAGTCTTTAAACGAACTCACTTCAAGAAAATTTTCGTGAGCCAGCTCGGAACCCTGATTTTTCTTTTCTCCATTTCGCCAATCAGAACCGTCTTGAATTCAGCCTTTTTTTTTTTAAAGTTCGGTTCTTTTTTTGGACGTCTTGGAAATTTTTTTTTTTTAAATCATTATCAGAATTTTCGGGAAAATCGGGAAAAATCTGGAAGGTGTTTCCAATGAATTGCTGCCTTTTTTCTCAATTTATGTTGAGACTTATCAACTTCTTGACGTTTTTCAAAAGTCTCTCTACAGTCTGCTCGGCGGTAATAGACCTGAAACTCAAATCATTTGATTCCTATCGAAAATTCCATTATCTCGATTTTTCTTCTACCTTTTGTCTCACGAACCGCCACATTCCTTTTTTGTTTCTTGCGCACCTGTCATCCAGATGGACGCGACCAGATGCTAAGAAGATTATGATAATGACTGGTAACGTAACGGGGTGTTCTCACGTCATTAATAATCTCTTTGAGATTGTATCGAGGTAGACGAGCAGATGGGAACAAACAGTTATAATTTGACAGACGATTACAGGAATCGTAGGCTATATTTAGATTTAATCTTCATTCAGAGACTATTATAATTGTGACAGAACAATAGATTGAAACTATTAGGTCATACTGGATCTTAACGTCGTCAGATGTAATACTGGAAAAGTGCAATTCTATTCAATTGGCAGATATACTGTCAGTTTTAGAGAAACACTTTTTTAAGCTCTGTGACTTTATTCTAAAAGAGTTTCAAAGGGCGTGGTAATGTCGAATAAAGACTTCTGAACCTCAAGATTGCTAGAAAATTAAAAACAAAACTTTTTTTCTAGTCATTTTTCCTGCTCAGCAAAAGGACAGAGAGCTATAATAAGAACTTCTTCAGAGTAGGGTACCGACGTTACATATATTTGAAGTGCAATACAAAATAAATGTTTTATTATAAATAAAATATTTTTCAATAAATCAGTCAAAATGTCAAAGAATAGGAATCATCAAACGTTGTCTGAAAAAAAATGTTCAGCAATAATTTTTGTTTAATTTTTCAATAAAAATTATATCACAACACAGAAGAATTACGATGGAATTTTATCCATTTTCACGTCTCCGCGTCAGTGGTTTCAGTCGATTGCTTTTCACTTGCAACTTCTGCCGGAGCATTTGAAGGAGCTGCTTCTGTCGGTTGCGCGTTCTTTGTGGGGCGAACATATCCTGGAGGCCCGAAGAACTTCTGAATAATAAGCTTCAAGTATTTTTTTTCTGAGAAATTCAACATACCCTTTTTGGTGGACGTCCCACTTTCTTTTTCTTAGAAGGATCGACTTCTTTAATTTTTCTCTGCACCATTTCACAAATCTGTAAAATATGAAATGAGTTTCAAAAAACGAAGAAAAAACGAGCTTTTTCTTTCTAATTAAATTGAAGGTAATTGTCTCGACAAAATTTATGAGAAGTGTTCGGATAGGGAATTGGAGTTCTGAAAATTTCGCAATATTTTAGAATAAACAATTACATTTCAAGAAATGAAACGATTAAAACAAAAGACTAGGAGAATACCAAAAACATGGGTCAAAAAACGATACAATGAGAGACTGCTACCTTGTCTTCCATCAGATGCAAGACAAAACTAGACAGATGGGACAGTGTGACCAAATGGGAGGTGACCTTGAAGAAAGATTGCTAATCTTCGCCCTCAGAATGTGCGTTCTGTGTGAAAAAGACAATTATGGGGTGCAGGAAAGATTATAAGCAAGAAGAGACAATTTCATCTCAATTAGATAAAATTAATAAAAATTCAGCGGGTAGAACTTAAATGAGAATACATTGTTTTTTTATATTTAAATAATGTTTTGTGCTTCAAAAAATCGAAAAGTTACAGGAAACATACCGAAATATTTTTTTTCGTTTTTTAATTTATTTTTTTGTAACTTTCTAGTAGCGACGTGGGACTCCTATAGTTTTGTTGAATTTACGAGAGCAATTTGTTTTATTATTAACTATAATTAACCTTTGCTAAGAGAACAATCGCAATTGACAGTGGGTAAGTAAAGAAAACAAGGCGAGAGTGGCAAAAGAACCTTCTCTCCGGACGGAATGGAGATGAACTGTCTGTCTACGGGAGAAAAGGACGAGGGTGTTATAAGGAGGCGTGGTCTCCTCGAAAAACAGCTAGGAAGAGAAAATAGTGAGAGATGTTTGATAAAGCACACAATAGAATATTTCCGGCAGATTTGGATGTCACTCTTTATGAACATCCCTTTTTCGAAAGTACAATTTTTGAAAAAACGACAGAGTAACTTTTCTGAATAGTAATTGTTTAATTGGTGTTAACCAACTTTTCGGTGGGTTTTCGTAAAGATGGTCAAAAATATCTGATCGGAGAACCTACAATAAATCCCAAATGAGACAAGACCACTTATTCCCCTTTGAGCTTACTTATCTCAATTCCATTGGAAGTGAACGAAAAACTGTGAATCAAATAAATCATTGTGATAATATGACCTACATTTTATTAGTCAACAAAAATGTTTCAGATTTTATGGGAACCGAGATAGTGGGCCTTGAAATGAAACAAAATGTTTTTGTTTGAGCATTGGTTGTGGATACTGCAGTTAAAACATAATTTGCAGTTCAAGTTCAATTTTTGATACCAATGGCATCACCATCTCCATGACCAAAACTGCCTATCTCAGCGCAAAGAATACCAGGTCACTCCCAAAGAGAGCGTCCATTCTGACACAAATCAGCAGAAGTCTGTCGCCATGCTCACTCGCCGTGTCACCGTCATGGATTCTGAAGGTCGTCCACAATCCAAAGTTGCCTTCATCGACAATGGCAGCACCCGAAGTTACGCTTCCCGAGATTTAATCAAAAGCCTGAACCTCGCCCCATGGGATGACACTTCAATCCTCCTTCAAACGTTCGCGAATCCAAAGCTTGTCCCAATGCACACGGAACTCTTCAAAGTGCACTTCCAAGTCAATGGAAAGGTGATCCCTCTCATACTAACCGCTGTACCAGAACTGCCAAAGCACATTCCCGCCGTGGATATGGAGGACGAATCGATTCATGATTTGCTCGCTGATCCCCACGCAGTCCTACCTCGTGTCGAAGAGAATCCAGACATCCTCATCGGATTGGACTCCATGCAAACTCTTCTTGGCAAACGAAGTGTCGACATTCTCCCTTGGCATGGTGGAGGTATGGGGAATTGAACCCAAAGGGAATTGTGTTGGATTGGCTGGTAAAGGGCAAAGGGGAAGAGACAAATATGACATTTAATGGTCATAAAAAGAGAAAAAAGTGGGTAATAAGAAGGGTCATAAATGCAATGGATGGGAAAGAATTCAAATGTACCATAGAGTACTGTAGCTACTGTAGAATCGAAAGCTACTATTTCGACAATTTTCTCATTTTGGTTTAGATATCAGAAAACAATCAACTGACGAAATTTAGGTAATTGAATCACGAAAACTTCATCAATTAACAGAAAGGGTTTACATTTCTCGCCATGTTTTTTTCATATCGTAGTTTCTCATATTTGCTGTTCTCTGCTCTACAAAAATCCACAAATTTTCCAAGGGCAAAAGAAAACCAATTCGGTTATGGAAGTCATAACTTATTTTTTATGTTGTTGGTTTTTAATTTTTTAGGATTTTTTGATTTGTTTAAAATAAATGGATGCGAGAACGTTTCGAGCTTAGATGTTCTTAGACTATAGCTAGTATAACCTTGTTTTGAGATTTTGAGTTTCAGTGATCAGATGGTTTTCTAGTTGAGGAGCCGAATTCCCTTACTTGGCTGAGGGGCGATATGTACTGTCTTTCGACGGTAACTTCGTGCCTTGTCTTATGTTAGCATTTTTAAAGCTAACGGTCTCGGACGTTTGTGGGTTGCTGATGCCCGTACTTGGCAAGTTTGACGTACCTGATTATTCCTTCTTCCTCCTCTGAATTGGGTCGATGCACTACTGTAATGCCTATATAGGCTTTTTATAAATGGGCACGGGTGGTTCAGTATTATAAGTAGATTTATTTAAATAAAAAAGAATAATAAAGGGGAAAAAAGGGAATTTGGGAAGAATGAAGATATGTCCGATCTTCTGGAGATGGTAGCGGCGGCTTCGTGGACTTGATTGACGGTAATGAGGTGACTTTTACAAGTGAACAATAAGTGACCATGAGTAGCGATAGTAAGAAGTGACAAAGGTATAAAATCGTTCGAAAATGTTTTAATCATTTGAACCATAAAAGTTTGTGGCCTAGAAAACTAACTTTGCCAAAGTTTGGTATAATGACCTAGACTTCGATTTTCACGCCTTTTCAGTTGATTTTCTAAAAAAAACGATTTTCCGAGGAAAATGTTCATGAATACGGTCTCAGAGCAAAAATCCGTTAGACCTAACTTTGTCTTCAATTTTTAGGTCTAGCAGGTCTGAACGTTTTCTTATGGGTGGCATCCAATTAGAAGAGTTTTTTGTGATCAATTCCAAATTATCAACACATTTTACGTTAGAAAACATTTTTTTGTATATCGGTTTTGAGAAAACCTGTGTTTGCAGACTTTCCAAAGTACAGTAACCAGACAAACTGTTAATAAATTGAAACCTCTCGACACGATGATCAGTAGAAGTTTCGAGAACTCTGTGTTTAGCCAGGAATCGCAAAGATGCAAATCTCGAAATTATTTAGTTTTATTTGAGGAGGAGATAATTCTACTTTAGAACTCATTCTGGCTGAGGTTTTCAGATTTTGTCATATGCAAACAGGAGAAGAAAACTGAAGTTGATGAGAGATGTCTAGCCAACTATGAAATAGTAGTAACGTATTAATTCTTATATTCTTATCGTATTAAAGCTAACGGTCTTAGACGTTTGTGGGTTGCTGATACCCGTACTTGGCAAGTTTGACGTACCTGATTATTCCTTCGTCCTCCTTTGAATTGGGTCGATGCACTACTGTAATGCCTATATGGGCTTTTTATAAATGGGCAAAGGTGGTTCAGTATTATAAGTAGATTTATTTAAATAAAAAAGAATAATAAAGGGGAAAAAAGGGAATTTGGGATGAATGAAGATATGTCCGATCTTCTGGAGATGGTAGCGGCGGCTTCGTGGACTTGAGTGACGGTAATGAGGTGACTTTTACAAGTGAACAATAAGTGACCATGAGTAGCGATAGTAAGAAGTGACAAAGGTAGAAAGATAAGCGAGCTTTTTTTATACGGAGAAAGCCCGGTTTCTAGAAGGATATCACAGGGATCAACTAGATAGGCACTATTCGTGGAAATCGTCGGGGATATGATAAGATAAGGATGTACTTTTTTATGTCAGTGGTGTGGGAAGGAGAGAAGGGAGGGAGAAGGAGAGAATTGTTTTCGGATTATATATGTTGAAGTGATCAAAAGATATTTTTAGTGTCCTCCTTGCTGCTCTTGGTACACCTCGATAACGTCGTCATCCTCTATCTCGAGCGTCTTTGGAGTGTCTTCGTCATTGATGCGACGTCCGTCAAAGAGGAAACTGAAATTTTGAAAAATTGATCGGCTTGGACCTAGAAATCACTTACCGCAAACTGTTGATAGAGCCTCCAGCGCGATCCGCATACGACTTCTTCACCTTCGCCATCGACGTTCCGAACCTGAGTCAAAATGGAATTACGGTAAAGTGAAATGGAATTACGGTAAAGTGAAATGGAATTACGGTAAAGTGAAATGGAATTACGGTAAAGTGAAATGGAATTACGGTAAAGTGAAATGGAATTACGGTAAATCAAAATGGAAATACGGTAAATCAAAATGGAAATACGGTAAATCAAAATAAAATTACGGTAAAGTGAAATGGAATTACGGTAAATCAAAATGGAAATACGGTAAATCAAAATGGAAATACGGTAAATCAAAATAAAATTACGGTAAATTGAAATGGAATTACGGTAAATCAAAAAGGAATTACGGTAAATCAAAATAAAATTATGGTAAAGTGAAATGGAATTACGGTAAATCAAAATAAAATTACGGTAAATTGAAATGGAATTACGGTAAATCAAAATGGAATTACGGTAAATCAAAATAAAATTATGGTAAAGTGAAATGGAATTACGGTAAATCAAAATGGGTTAGAACTTCAGTTGTAATACATCTCAACTAGTAATTCTGTATAGAGAAAGGGAAGCCATCAGGTTGACCAACAACCACGTCAGTGAAGCCGAGGACCACTTCTCCAGAAGCTTCCGACCCCTTCTTCCTACACATTGTTGCACAATGTTCACCTGTTAACCTTTATCAATTTTTTGTAACACCCCACCACTTATTCTCATCACCTGCTCGAGTAAAGCATGTTAAGAATGACCACCACTCTACAATTCTTGCATCCTATTCTGCTTGTATGGAGTCATCTGCTCTTCTTATCTCTTCACCTCTTTCACTCTTGTTAGGAACTTGATGGGAGGTGCACGTATGTGTTGCCCTCTGTCTCCCTCGACTCAAAATCTATCCTTTTTCTCTCTCCCAAAACCTTCTAATAGACTACTCATCGTGAGCCAGTCTGCCTTTTATCGACAAGACCTCTTCGCCAGAGCGGTTCGTTCTTATACACGACAGCTTCTGCGAAGCCTTGCCGATCAATTCCCCAGGTCAACTACCTTCAAGTTACCTGACCCATAAAAAGGCTGCTCTCCGGGAAAACTGTTGCGACTTCTGCTTCAGTCACTCCGGAGTCAGCCATCTAAACAGCTGAGCTGCTCTCCGGGAAAACTGCGGCGACTTCTGCTTCAGTCACTCCGGAGTCAGCCAGCTTAAACATTTGAGCTACTCTCCAGGAACACTGTTGCTATTCCTGCTACAGTCACTCCGGAGCCAGTCAGCTCAGAAACCTGTTCACTTGGATCTGTGTTACCTTGGACAACTGCGCCAAAGGCCACACCGTGAATAGAAGCAGTTCCTTCTTCTGCACACTACCGCTATGAAGCTGCCTCGGATTCTCACCAACACTGCTCAGTACAGTAGCGCTTGAAAACCCAATAGTTTCGAAGTAGTCGTCGGAAGCAGGACTGATGTTGGAACGAGATCGTTAAGTGTGATACTCTAGATCTGTGTGAATCTGGAGCCTGACCGCTTACGTCCAACAACCAGCAGTCTTATTTCGTTGGAAATCCCGACGAAAGCAGAGGAACTTCTATGGAGTAGGCCGTAGATAGTAGCCGATCAGTGCCATGTGCTCTGGAGAAGTATACTATGAGGACGGAAAGTGGAAATGGCGTGATTAATTGATTTTCGATTTCTACTCACATCAATTTTATTTATTTCTCATTTTTTTGTAACTACCTACCCCTGATATTGTATTCATATTCCTTACTTTACTGTCAGATATAAATTTTGAGCTGCAAATCACTCGAATGTTTGCTCACGTTGAGTATCATGAACATGCGATAGAATCAAACGACACTTGCCATATTCAGGCCTAGAAAAAAAATTTTCAATGTATGTCGGAATTTTCGAATTCAGTCTGGAATGGTGTGGAATCAGAAATCCCAGATCTAATGTGAACAACTTCGTCTCATTTTTGCTTTTTTTTGAAGATCGTTCACTCCTCGTGCATCGCAGATGGTCAAACTGGAATCGTGCACCAGCTTCCAAAACTTTCCTGAATCAACAATGATCTCAGTATTTTGACGATCAACACTTTCTGCGTATGATATGAAAACAGAGTTCATAGAATCACAGTATACATACAATAAATCAATCACAAATGTTGTGATTTGCAAAAAATTAGCGATCACAAAAATTGAATCGAAAAAGCTTGGACATCAAATTCAATAATTTAGAAAGAAGAATGGGATATTTTCTGCAATTTTGATGGTCAGTGGTTGATCGAGTGGGACACTTCACGAGATGGTATTCTTCCAAATAATTTCAATTAATTTTTTCGGAATGCCATCCTCCAAAATGGGATCGATGGAGCAGCGGTAGACGCAGAAGTATTCTATTGATCTTTGGTAAAAAATCAATGTTTGGGAACTGTAGTAAAAATGAACTAATCTACCTTTCCACTCTTCTTGTTGACCAGAATCTTCCGGTACAGTTTTTGCAGAATGAGTGATGCTTTTCGCTGTGAAGTCGAATGATGGTTTCAAAAAAGAATTTCTCCATCGATGAAAAAAAGAACGACTTGAATCATTCCGAAGAGCTGAACGTACTCGGATTTGTGAATTTTGATCTCTTACAATTTTCTGAAATTTTCCTTACGAGAAAAATTTTTTTAGTTTTGAAAACCTACAGTCTCTAGATATTACGGTTTTTTCAAATAGTATGAGTCGTAATAGAGACGGAAAAGAAAACGAATGTTTTTCCGTCTCTTCTGAAATCGAAAGAACAGGCAATGAAGAGAAAAGGGGCGCCAGATGGTGAAAAAAAACAAAACATGTTGATGCTTAGATAGTATGGACTGTAATAGAGACGGAAAAGAAAACTAGTGTTTTTTTTCAAGTCTCGAGATTTCAACCTAGATGTTAACTAAAAATTCAAAAAATGGAAACGTGAATTTAAACAATTGTTGACATTCTCCTTATGTTCCAAAAATTTTATTCTTATTCTAAGCTTGAATATGGCAAGAGTCGTTTGATTTTCTATCATATGTTCATGATTACTTAACGTGAGCGAAAATCCGAGTCATTCGCAGTACGGAATTTAATTTTGACAGTAAAGTAAGAAATATGAATACAATGTCAGGGGTAGGTAGATAAAAGAAATGAGAAATAAATGAAATAGAGTAGAAATCGAAAATCAATTAATCACGCCATTTCCACTCTCCGTCCTCATAGTATGCTTCTCCAGAGCACATGGCTTCAAACTTCCATTCGGCCTCCGCCTCTTCCATATCTTCTTTCGGGGATTATTTGTTTTTCCACGCCTTTTGAAGATTTTTCTTGATTGCGTCGATAGAATGCTGCGCTTCTCGGAAACGACTTCTGAAGGAACACGCATAGGAACGATTTCAAATGTTTCTTCTGTGCGAATGCATTTTTTGCAAAGTCTTAAACTTTTGGTCTTTCTTCGCTTGTTATTGTTTCTGGCTCTTGAGTTTTCCGACTTCCATCGATGCCTTCTTTTGAAGCACAATAGTTTCAGCATACTTGCTTCCAAGAGCAAGTCTCTTGAGTGTTTGTCAGTCTTTTGTAGAACTATGGAAAGAATGATTTTGAGACTGGTGAGATTCGGGTTGGGAATGTCAGTTTTTGGTCAGTATAGATCGATTTTCATAATTTAATAGTTATTGAATAAAAAAATTACCGTTAGAAGTAGACAGTTCGCCAAATCGGGTCGAGCGGCGTTCACGAAGGCGGCTAGACATGCTGTTTGAGTGATGATGTTGACAGTCTGAAAAGGTTAAATTCGGAGTATGTATGGTTGTGATTATCTGCCTCATTTTGCATTGATTGTATTTTCTGAAACTGGTTAATTGTAGTTTATAATCAAATAAACCTACCTAACTTATTTTTTTCTAGTTTTTGGAAATTTTAGTTGTCGATCTGATTTTATTATGATTATCAAAAAAGGGTATTCAAATTTTTGGTAGAATGTGAGAAAAAACAAAAACAATTCCAAAGTAACAGACGTAGGAAAAAGCAAGAAAAAAAATGACGGTGTTATTTGTGAATTGTTTTTTTTTTCTTAGGACATGAAAACAACGGTGTAAGAATTGAAAATCGAAAATCCCTAAATCTGAAGATGAAATGTTACCACTTCTACTATTAAAACTATGGCTACCGGCTGCTCAAAAATCTTTAATGTGTTCTAAATGAAATGGCTGTAATGGGCGCGTTTACTGGAAAACTATTCCCTACAATATTTCAGACTATCAAAATGAAGATTTTCAGAGTTTAAATAAGACACGATGAAAATACAAAAGAAGACATTCTTTACCCATAAGATGGTCCAGTCTCATTGTAAACTGAAAATAAACCTAGGAAAGGAAGACTCGGTGGCGTGAGTGCCCAAATTCGCATAGAAAAATGACCAAAAATCCAAATTTCGATTTTTCATTCAGCTTTAACGACTCGCGACAATTTCACAAGAAAACAAAGGCAGCGAAGGCAGCGGAGAAGAAAAATGCTTTTTGAAAAATAAATATGTGCAAGCGAAAATACAAGTATGACACGTCCCAACACACCGCCAATATCATTGTTGTGTGTGTGTTCGTGTCAGCGATTGCGCGGAGGATAGGGTGCATACACAACAACAACCTCTGCGGACCACTGACCCTCGCCATTCTCTTTACCCCGTACCCACGCAGTGTTTATGCAATCCCCGTTCGTCTTTCCTATCTTTTTCTGCAACGGTATGCATTTGAGGATTTAGATCGCCAACTTGAGCTGTGGGTTTGTATTTTTCTGGCTCAAATTTGTTGTTATCCTTGCATCCAGCCAATAGTCTTAATCTTTTGCTTTTGTATTTTTATAAGTTTTTTTTCTGATAATAATGCCACCGAGTTCGACGATTATGAAATAGATAATTTTAGTTTTTGATATTGGAGGAAATGCTTCTGTTTTTTTGTGAGCTGATGTTTCCGCCGCAGCAGAGTCTTTGTTTTTTTTTCAATTGTTGGAATTTTCGCGACAGCTGAATTGTGAATTGAATTGTTGTTGAAATTCCGTCAAAAATCTCAGGTGGTCCTAAAGATATTGAACGGTTGAAAAAGTGTGTTTGGGCCGTGTGCTAATACCAGAAGAGGTATGGGTATCAAATTTTGGCTCCCGGGGTATTTTTGAATTTAAAAACGAATGGCGCTCACAGATTTTTGATATCTCTCACCGTTTTTTCATAACAGTGAAAATAGAGGGAGGTCCTGATGTTACTGTATATATATTTTGGAATTTTCAAAACCCCCAAAAAATTTTAGTTCTACACTTTGGATCATGGATTGGTGGAGATGGAAAGGACTGATGTGCCAGTAAATCCTGGCGACTGATGTGATTTGTTTGATGAAGTGAGTTTTTGCTTTTTGTGTAGCTCAGTTTCCATGAAAGTTTTTGAGAAGTTGTTAAATAACAAAATTTAAAGGATAATACGTTCCAAATTTATTCGTTCGCAACTTCCTGATTCTCTTCAAAAGAACCGGTACCGGACAAAAATTATTTTTTGCCTTATTTAACGACAAGATATTCAGGGTACTGTATCTCAGTTCCTATAATACTTATAAAACATTTATCAACTGAAAAATGTCAAGGACATTGGTTTAAAGGTGATATCCGGCGTACAGTATCTCAATCCCCACGATAACCGTCCAAACGGTTGACCAACAAAATATTGAGCATAAAATGATAAACATTTGATCAGTTGAAAACTTTTCGATAGCTTTCGAAATAACCGAAACATGAGAGATTCTAGAATATTCTACATCTTCCAGTGTTACGAATACTCCGAAATCACTCGATGTGAGGTGTGGGCAGAGAATGGAGAGGTCCTTGAAGACGTACGCTATCACTCCAAACGTCTTGCAATTGCCAAAAGATATGGAAAAAAGATTCCGCTATCGGGTCTGATCGTCATTCCTCAAGTACCTTAATGACCCAAAGGACAAGTTTGTGGACTAATTTGTTAGTTGGGTTGTGGGATTGGTAAGATTTCTTACGAACTCGACTCTGAAACTAACTGATTATATTAAAGCCAAATTCAATCCATCTGGAAGCTCGCTCTTCGAAACTGGCGACATCTACGTCGTTGCCACCAGAGTCCACCGTTATCCCAATGCTGAAGTTTCTACGTTCATCGAATGCTGAAAATGCTCTATCTAGATGGAGGAAGACCAATTTTTAAAGCATATCCTTTAATTTTGCCTTGTTTTTTGAAGCTACCGCAATCCTTCATCTTCCACTTCAATCTCAAACCCCACACTTTTTGATCCATTCTATCACTTTTCCGCACTTTCTTTCACTGAAGAAACATAAATTTGTCTGTCTATATACTGGTTTTGAAATCTCAACAATCGGACTCAAACTGACAAAGTTACGATTTTTTGAGAATACAACCATTTTTGGTACTTTTTGGACCATAACTCCCAAAAAAAATTTTTGTCTGTGATCACGGATTGGTTTATTTTTGATGAACGACACATCTCAATTTTGAAAATTCGAAGAGAAGTCAATATTTTGACCGAAACTTCGTTGACATTCAAATTTTCAGAAACAATATCATTTTGCTAAATTCATTCACAAATGTTAATTTTACAAAGTTCTCCAAAAAAAAACTGAGACAAAATCGTTCACAGCAAAACTGTGATTCTTGAGTTCAAACCATTCCATAGATTCGAATTTTTCGCCTTGCATAGAAAATCCCTTCTTATCTGCCTAAATATGGCAAGAGTCGTGTGATTTTCTTTCAAATATCCATGATATTCAACGAGAACGAAAGACGAAACACGAAGAATTCGTTGTACGAAATTTATTTTTGACAGGACAGTAAGAAAGAAAAATATAATTTCAAGTAGGTGGATATAGAAAAGTGAAACATAAATAAAATAGAGTAGAAATCGAAAATTAATCAATAACGCCATTTCCACTTGCCGTCCTCATAGTATGCTTCTCCAGAGCACATGGCTTCAAACTTCCATTCGGCCTCCGCCTCTTCCATATCTTCTTCTGTGGATTCTCTGTTTTTCCGGGCCTTCTGAAGATTTTTCTCAATTGCTTCGAGAGAATTCTGCGCTTCTTGGAAACGACGTCTGAAGGAATCCGAATAGGATCGATTGTGTATGTTTCTTCCATGCTTATGCGTTTTTTGCAAAGTTTTCAACTGTAGGATTTTGTTCTTTTGTTCTTTTTTCTGGCTCTCGAGTTTTCCGACTTCCATCGATGCCTTCCTGTGGAGCACAATAGTTTCAGCGTACTTGTTTCCGAGAGCGATGATAAGTCTCTTGAGTGCCTGCCGCTCTTTTGTAGAATATTCAGTATTTGGCTGTTTGATCGTATTGGTGACTGTTCTGACGTTAGACGTGTTAGCAGTCTCTGAAAAATTGAATAAGTTTCATTTCGTTGATTTTGAATCTCAAATGTTGAAAATTATGATTTTGAGAATAGTGATTTTCGGTTCAAAAATGTCAGTTTTTGATCAGTATATATCGTTTTTTAATTTTTTAAAAATAGTTTCTGAATAAAAAATTACCTTTAGCAGTAGACAACTCGCCAAAACGGGTTGAGCGGCGTTCGCGAAGGCGGCTGGACATGTTGTCGGAGTCATGATGTTGATGGTCTAAAAAGGTTGAATTTGAAACCTTCACACTTGATTCAAACATTGTGAACAAACTATAGTGATGTTCAAAAAAAGAAACGAGTTTTTGAGAATTTTTTGGAGACGCGTAAGTCGGTTTTTTTTTGTAACTCAGATCGGAAAATAATTTTCTCTATTAAAACACTGTTGACCCCAATCCTGCCCTTTTTATTACGGGTTTTACAGCATTTTCTTACCTGGAGTTTGGACTCTGTTCTCATCTGACCCGTTGTAGACAGTTTTGAATGATTTGCGGCGCTGATCCATGGTTTCTGGTGTTGATTGTTAGAAGGTATATCGAAGAAGTTAGTACTGCAAAAAAGAGTATTCACATTTCTCGTAGATTGAGAGGACAACAAAACATTTCCAAAGTAACGGATATAGGAAAAAATAAGAATAAAACTGAGAGACGGCGCTATGTGAGCAGAATGTCACAAAAAATGAGCGAATTCACTGGATAACTATACACTATATTTTTTCAGACTATCAAAATGGGGATTTTCAGAGTTTCCATGAGAAACGATGATTTCTTATTCAGCTGACAATTTTTAAAAAAAACGAAGACTCGGCGGCGGCGGAGAGAGAAATGCATAAGAGAAAACCCATGCAGGCGAGCGAAAAAAAAAGAATGACACGTCCCAATTTGGCGCGCAATACACAAAAACACACCACCGATTGGTGTGTGTGTGTGTGTGTGTTGGAGTATGCGATTGCGCGGAGGATAGGGTGCATACACAACGAAACCATTACGGACCACTGACCCTCGCCACTCTCCCCGCCCTGTGTTTATGCACTCGCAGTCCGTCTATTCTTTCTTTTTTCCGTTTTTTTGTGGTTTCAGCATGCCAACACGGGCTGTATCTTTGTATTTTTGTTGCCACAAACATGTTTCCGCCGCCGTAGAATCTTCTTTTTCTAAACTAATAAGTTTATTGGAATTTCGCAACAGCTGAATGGTCCATTTGGTTCTTAAGTCATTTCTCTGTGCGCATTTGGCAACTTACACCACCAAGTCTTCCATTCCTGAATCTATTGAGTAAATTACGGCTTTACAGTCAATTGGAAGCACCTTATAAGTTCAATAATATTTTTATATATGGGTGACCGTTTTGGTATTTTGTCACCGTTGTTAATTTGTGGAATTCGCATTATCTAAGAAAAATTTTCATTTATAGGTGTTCCGGTCTGAGTACGAAATTTTACCACGTCCGTTTCTGCTTACAATCGTTTAATTTGGGCGAACTGCGTTTGATTATTGAATGAACATTTTGCAGTAATAAACACGTGTTCACCAATTCTTCAAGGAATTTCGAACAATGGATAAACCAGTCAACAGTGGTTCAGATGTGAGCCGGGTCCAAACTACAGGTGAGACGACAGAATCATAATTTGCACAAGAACCTTGAACATATGTTTCTTTCAGATGACCATCATCACGATGTAGAGAACATGTATAGCCGCAACTGTTACCCAAATTCTGAAAGATAGAAACACTGCTAAATGCAACAGTTTTTCACAAAATTGAAAATTCGTTAAACAATCTTAAATATAACTTTTCAGATGATCAACATCATGAAGCAGACAACATTTATAAACGAGTCTATAAACGTCTCTCAAAAGGAATTGTTGAATGGTCAACTACGAACGTAATTTTTTTTAATTTCAAAAATACCAAAAACCGATCGGAACTGAATATTTTCATCAGATATTACTCGAAGGATCATTTCAATTGAATAAATCACACTTTTTCAGAAACGACTAGCATGTCTAACGTCCAAACTGCCGCCAATACAATCGATCAGTTGAAAGCTACGAATTCTAAACAGGACCGAACCGTCAACAATACTAGCAATCAGTCAAATGCTACCAATTCTACGGAGGACCCGCTGGCTATTAAGAAAGCGATCATTGACCTCGGAAAAAAGTACGGTGAAACTATTGCACGTCACAAAAAAGCCTCCGCGGAAGTAAAAAAAGCCAAACGCTCGGAAAAAAGTCACAAAGAAAAGCTCGAAGAGTTGGTTTTGAAAAAACGGGTCTCTCAAAACCAATCGAAATGGGACTCCTACTCCCGTTGTATTCGTGAGACATTCGAGCTCATCCGTGCAAGTGAAGAAGATATCAAGAGAGCGTTGGAAACCGAGGAATCCACTAAAGATGACATGGAGACGGCTGAACCGGAATGGAAGTTTGAATCGATGTGTTCTGGAGAAGCATACTATAAGAACGGAGAGTGGAAATGGCGTAATTAATATATCTACATATATTTAGTTTTTTCTCTGATCTTCACTTTTCTGTTCCTTTGTCATCAACGAGAAACCGTTAGCTTTGATTCTCATAATTAATTGAATCACCGTTTTGTATGCACTCACCCCGTGACATTTTATTATCTCATCTCTGACTGATTTTCAAAATTTAATGAATGTATTATTTAGAAATATTTTGTTGTTGTGTTCTCTGATCTAAGAACACAATGGTATTTTTTCATTCCAAATTCCAAAAAAAGTTTAGGAACTAGATGTTTTTTTCAGTTTAGCCCAACCTGAATGTCGCCCTAAATCGTCCCAGCAAGATATGGCTCTATGTAAATTTGTGCAATTGGAATCCAAATTTCCTAATAAAAATGTTTTTTTTCCAAATTTAAACTCTCAGAAGACAAGCTGCACGGCCCGGGTGTGTCTTTAAAACTTCATAATGCAGCTCAGCTCGATTCAGCTGTAAGCAAGAGCGAACAGTCAAAGGCGCAACTCCCCAAAGGGGACATTTTGTTAAAGAAAACCTTTATATTCTGAAAACAGTTGAAAAGAAAAACAAGTTCTAGTTGAATCGATTTGAAACATTTTCTGAGAACTGAGCATATAAGGAAGACTAAGAATAGTTTTCTTGCACTCAAAAAA
>NC_013491.2:7511266-7512496 GCF_000004555.2 Caenorhabditis briggsae | reverse complement strand
ATTGTAGTCATTTCTAGTTGTATCTCTTTTCTGATTTCTTTGCCTTTTGATGGTGACTGCTGAAAATATAGTCTCTTACAGACGAAATACAAGAATGAAATCAGAATTTTCATATTTCTTGTTGTTGTTAACATTATTTCCAATAACTCACTTTTTCATCAGCCATCGCACTGGAGCTAGTAGGCTCCTCATTTTCTTGTGTTGCGTCATCAAGTACTTTCTTTTTTTTCTGATCGGAATGAGGCAGCGACTCTTGATTTCTCTTCATTGTTCTGTTGCCTGAAAATCTATGAATTAACAAATTAACAATTCTCACTCAAAAAATTTTTTTGATGAAGAAAGCGTTCGCAAAACAGTGAAAATTGCAGAAAAAGAATAACAAAATAAAAGAACACCATATGGCCCTGTAAACTGTCTTTTTCATTTCCTTTTGTTTCTCAATATTCCTTCGTTTTTTTCCGAATTTCCGTTTTTCCCAATTTTTCTTAATTTTCCTCAATTTTCGCGATAATTTAAATTTTTCTCATTTTTAATGATTTTCTAGATTATTGATTGAAGGAAACAATCACAATTTAGATATTTCCCACAAACAACGAAAATCCCAAAAATTGGCCCTAAATGAGCTATTTTCTTTCGAAAATCGTTTGAACAGGCAATAAAACATTACAAAAATTAAAAAAAAAATTCGAAACAGAATTAACTGAGCCATACTTGTGTTCCTGTGTAAATCATGATTGATCAAAAAGTTGAAGTAAGACTCGGATGTTGGCAAACAACAAGTCACCCTATCTGAGTTTCTCGGATTCTGTTGAGAGTAAAAAAAATTAGAATCCGGTGGCAAAATCAATAACAGGTATAAGTAAAATGTGGTTAAAAATTCGGAGGGTACAATGATTCGGGGGTACAAGGGGGTACAACTGATTTAGGGGTACAAAATTGGTGATTCGGGGTAAAAAATTCGTGGGTACAAAAATTCGAGGGTACAACGATTCGGGGGTACAATGTACCAATGATTCTGGGGTACAACTTATTTCATTTAGGGGTACAACGTTTGTGATTCGGGGGTACAATTTTTTTTGACGAAGTTTCTGAATTCGAATTTCAATAAGAATTTCAGAGCTTGAAAATCTCAGAATTCGAAATCTGAGAATTTCGGAAATTCAGAGTCTGAGAATCTGAAAATTTCGGAACTTCAGAATCTGAGAATCTGAAAATTTCCGAATTTCAGAA
>NC_013491.2:7503649-7511000 GCF_000004555.2 Caenorhabditis briggsae | reverse complement strand
AGAGTTTCAGAACTTTGGAATTCCAGAATTCGCAATCTGAGAATTCCGTAACTTCAGAATCTGAGAATCTGAGAATTTCGGGTCTTCAGAATCTGAGAATGCTAAAACTTCAAAATCTCAGAACATCGGAACTTCAAAACTTCAGGACTTCAGAATCTCAATATTTCAAGAAAGACAATGGAGAACTGTAAAATGATTTTAACAAATTTTACAATCGGATTTTAATGTCAGTCGATACTTTCCTCACTTCCAATTTTGCCCAATTTTATTTCTTAATTCTTTTTCATTTCCTTTTGTTTCTCAATATTCCTTCGTTTTTTTCCGAATTTCCGTTTTTCCCAATTTTTCTTAATTTTCCTCAATTTTCGCGATAATTTAAATTTTTCTCATTTTTAATGATTTTCTAGATTATTGATTGAAGGAAACAATCACAATTTAGATATTTCCCACAAACAACGAAAATCCCAAAAATTGGCCCTAAATGAGCTATTTTCTTTCGAAAATCGTTCGAACAGGCTATAAAACATTACTAAAACTATAAAATTGATTTTTTTTTCGATAAATTACCACAAAAATTAGAGCAAAAATGATGAAAAACGAAGGAAAACGGAGAAAAATGAGAATTGCGAAAAGATCTCAATTTCGCGAAATTTTCCCATGAAAGAGAAAACCCCGCTCGGTCACGGCCATGATGACGTCATCGCTCGCAAACTTTATTTTTAGGATTTTCTCCGTTTTCCTTCGTTTTTCATCATTTTTGCTCGAATTTTCGTGGTAACTGGTCGAAAAAAATTAATTTTATAATTTTTGCAATGTTTTATTGCCTGTTCGAACAATTTTCGAGAGAAAATAGCTCATTTTGGGCTAATTTTTGGGATTTTCGAATTTCGTTGGTAAATTGCTAATTTGTGATTGTTTCCTTTAATCAATGATATAGAAAATTGTTTAAAAAGGAGAAAAATTTAAATTACCGCGAAAATTGAGGAAAATTGAGAAAAATTGAGAAAAAGACGAAGGAATATTGAGAAACGAAGGGAATTGAAATAGAATTGAAAAAAACAAGGAATTGAGAAAATTTGGCATCGAGGAAAGTATCGGCTGGGTTTTGAACTTAAATTAAGCATTAAAAAACTGAGTTTGTAAAATTTGTCAAGTTTAGCTTATTGTCAAAAAGAACAATGTGACAATGAGAAGTGATTTCTGTCGTTCGAAATTCTCAGATACCGAAATACTGAAGTTCCAAAGTTCTGAAATTCTGAGATTCTGAAGTTCTGAAATTCTTTGATTTCAAAGTTCTGAAATTCTGAGATTCTGAAGTTCTGAAATTCTGAGATTCTTAAATTTGGAAATTCTCAGATTCTGAAGTTCCAAAATCCTCAGATTCCGAATTCTAAGAATTCTGAAGACAATGAAGAAAATTTCTGCCGTAATTATTGAAAGTTCAGAAATATTGAGATTCTGAAGTTCTGAAATTTTGAAGTTCCGAAGTTCTGAGATTCTGAGATTTTGAAGTTCTGAAATTCTGAGATTCTGAGATTCTCAGATTCTGAAGTTCCGAAATTTTCAAATTCCTAAATACTGAAATTCCAAAGTTCTGAAATTCTGAAAATTCAGAGATTTTTAAGCTCTGAAATTCAGGAATTCAGAAACTTCGTCAAAAAAATTGTACCCCCGAATCACAAACGTTGTACCCCTAAATGAAATAAGCCCCAGAATCATTGGTAGATTGTACCCTCGAATCGTTGTACCCCCGAATTTTTGTACCCACGAATTTTGTACCCCCGAATCACCAATTTCGTACCCCTAAATCAGTTGTACCTCCTTGTACCCCCGAATCATTGTACCCCCCCCCCCCCCGAATTTTTGGCCGTAAAATGTGGTCAAATAAAATAGTCTTTATGACATCCTTGGATTTAACATTGAAGAGAAAAAACAATCGATTTTACATTGAAAAAGAAATCTGTGGAAAGGAAAAAAAATGACCGGACATCCAGAATGGTCTGGTCGGCTAATTTATAGACATATGTCAAATGAAGATAACGATCCTCTGCATATCAGTATGGATAAAAAACGGTTCAAATTTTCTCAAATGACGTCCTATCTCTATTTGAGATTTGGCAGTGTTCGACTATTTTTCCCTAAAGAAATTTTTCCCTATATTTGGATTCTTGCAAAAATAATTTTGCAAAAGGTGAAACTACACATGCTATTGCAAAATTTTGCCTTCATCAATCTCGGAACTTGGCTGCCTTGGTTACCCGAAAACATCTATTTCTATTCTTTCCCTTTCATTTTCATTTCATATTCATTTGAATATTAAATATGCTCACCTTCAAATCGCTTGTCCTTCTTCTAGTTCTCTTCTCAACTGCCATTTCTGCAAAGAAGGTAAATGTTCAAAAAAATCAGGTGAGTAATCGGAACGTTTCTTTTCAGAGAGCCATCAAGACAGAAATTCAAAAAACGACAATAGATAGCGTCAAAATCTATGTGGTGGGTTTTTTTAAATTCTGGCTACATATTACGATAAAAATTGTTCAGGAGGACCATGCTTCTCGACTCCAGATGAAAATAAACAAGCGCGATGCACCTGCAAAAAATTCAGGAAAGATAGTGAGCGCAAAACCAAATAATCTCATAATTTTTTGACTCAATTTCAGGATTGCGATATCACTTACCAGACAATTACATTGAAATAACATGATGTTTGTTGAAAAAAAAACCAGGAAATAATAAACCATTTGTATTGAAGCATGAAAAAAAAACACTGAAATGAATGATTTTTACATGTGAAATCAAAATGCTAATTTTGAATAGAAACCTCGAAATTCCATCATTTTCAAATTGCACGATTTTTCAATGTTATATACTTCGCGGTCTTCCAACAGCGCGATTACATCAGATGATGTTTTTCGCAACGAATTATTGCAAAATTGTATTTTTCTTTCCCTGAAAATTCTATTCTTGAACGCGAATTTGCATTTGCACAATTCTTTGCGCGGGTTGCCATAGCAGCTTTAGGTGAATATTTTGCTGGGCAAAGAAGAAAAGAAGAAAAGAGACACTATTGCATTTACACATTTATTATAAGAATGAGGTCTATCGATAAGAGTTTAACCTTCTTCGTACTCATAGAGTCTTGTCAAAAGTTTGAAAGCAATCGATTTTCCTCATCCCGAGTGTTTGACAAGAGCCACAGAAGTGTCAGGATCCACAGTCAAGATGAATCCATCCAAAATTTTTGCGTCCTCTGGGAGAGTAACGGGAAATGTTTTTGATTACAACTTTTCCAGGAACAGTCAAAAGTCTTTGACGTTCAAAGCGTCGATTCTGGGTACCTAAGAATTTTTTGAATTCATTGCAGTTTGTAACAGCAACACCTACCCTCTCAATGACTCGATAAATTTGTCTAGCTGCTAATCTTGCCTTCAAAACTTCATTGCAAATCTGGGCGAAACTACTGGCAATAGAGGCACTGCTGATTGAAACGAATAAGACGGTGAAGATCGTTCCCACATCCAAAATTTTCTCATCGTAATAGAATATATTTTCGAACTATTTGTTCTTGTCCGTTGAATGATTGAACAGTCGTTCAGAGTTTCGCTGACAATTCCCAAAGCTCTCTCACTGATTATTTGCCTTTTATCTTGGTACTTTTTGATTCTCTGTAAACCACAAGGTTCAATTCGTAAAGCTTAAAGCAATTGTCTTACATAATCCATAAATGCTTTTTCCACAAACATTGATGGGAAGAGAAAGCATAAAAGGCGGTGCTAGTTTCCAAGGCACGTTGTATGAAACTGCGACGCCGGTGTCATAAACAACTAAGTTATAATGCAACGAACTAATTTTTTCTTTGAAAACAATTGAAAAAAAACACATTTGAGAGTGGCGTAAGACTTCCAAATCTTTAGAACTGAAAACAATTTATTGAAAATTTCACTACGTTCATTCATTTTGAAGTATTCCAACTCACTTGCGATTCAATTTTTTATATCCATAACAAATTGCCAACAATATCGAAGTTCTTTAGAGAAAAATATAAAAATATATATAAAAACTGACGCTTGAAAACACGGCGTCAAAGAAGAAAGAATATGATATTTTTTCTATTTCGTCGCATTTTTACACGATCGAAAAGAGACGCAGAGAAAGAGAGGGATTTTATTATCTCGGAGAGACCGCAAACAGCATCGTTTTTATTGCATATTCAATGAGTCACTATTGCCGATTCCGTTCTTTTCATACACCTTTCTCTTTTTTGCCTTAACGATGAGGGAAAAATGGTTGACCCATGTGGACACGACTCAGCTCGTGCAAACATAAACATCATGCTTTTTCAGCCTAGGCCTATAATTATAAACCAAATAAACTATGAAAAAATTCAAGTAAAAAGTGCTGTAATTCACAATTACCAGAAAATGTTCGTTTTTGTTGCTGAAATGTGTTTCTTAGTTAAAACAAAAATTACAATTTCCGATGTTTCCAATAGGATGCTTCCAATAGGATACATTCTGTTTTTCAGTATTTCGGGAATAGGGTTTCCAGATTAAGCCTGGTTGGGATTGTTGTCGTTCCCTTGGGACCGTTTTAGGGACAATGGGAGCGTTGTCAAAACAATGGGACCGTTGTCGCAATTCGTTGGGACCGGCGGTCCGATGATGGGACCGACGGTCCCGCTTTGGGACCGTTCGTGTCGGAAAGAGCCGACTGAACTATCTCTTAATTTAAAATGATTTGGTTTTTCATTTTTAGATAATTTTGAAAATGCAATCATAAATAACTTCTTGTTCGAACTTTCAACAAGTTCTCAACCGGTGTCCTAAAACACTTCCCTTGTAAGAAGGAGACATTTTCAAATATGTGATTCGTTTTTGCAGAAGAGCTACCAGTTTCGAAAAAACCAGGCTCGAAATCTGAGAAATTGAAAAAGCATATCAAGAAAACCTCAACACTTCACGACCGCAACCTTAGATGAAAATTTCAGGATAGGTTGGAATCGACTAGACATCACTAGAAATTTTAGAATCCACCCGCTAGTTTCAGCCGAGTTATATCAGTTTCTGTACCAAAATTCGCCTTTTCTGTGCAAAAGCAGTGTTTCCAAAGACGATTTTCACAAGTACTAGGACGTTTCAAGGCATGAAACTTGTTGTGTTATACTCAAATTTTAGAGAAATTTGATATTAAAAAATTTTTCTCAAGAAAAAAAATATTGTTCATTTTTTTGAATTTTTCACGATTTTCCAGATTTCTTCGAGAATTGAAAAACAATTTTTTGGAGAAAAAATTTGAAATATCAAATTTCATTAAAATTTGAGTAAAACACAACAAATTTCAGGATTGGAAACGTCCTAGGACTCGAGAAAGTCGTCTTTGAAAATGCTGCTTTTGCACTGAAAAGGTGATTTTTGGTACTGAAACTGACGGGCGGATTCGAAAACTTTCAGAGGTGACTAGATAGGCTATCCCTGGCATATCTTAAAAAATTCATCCAACTCTGGGTTTGTGAGGTGTTGAGGTTTCCTTGTAAGGTGATCCCATGATGATTTTTTGTATTTAATTTTTTTTTTGAAAAAAAAAACTAGAAAACTTTATGGGACCATACTATTCCGTTCCAAACTCGTGTAATTTTCTTTGAAAAACAACTTTTGAACTATTATTTCGAACTACTCTTTAATTTTTGAGTGAAAGAATTTTGATGGGTTGTGAAAGATTTTAGAATTTTTTCGGTTGTAATTACAATTTCAAATGTTCCTTTTTGATCTGAATTAGTTTTCTCGTTTTTCCAGAAAAAAAGTTAAAAACCAAAAATGACATTAAAAATTATTACGGGAAGAGGAATCAAACCTACAACCGGTTACATACAGTTCATCCCTTCTCGAAACTACACCACTCCATGCCACTCCTCTCTCTTTCCACAATTTATAATATGTAAGGAAACTGGGAGACGCGGCACTTGAAAGACCCAAATTTGAGATCAATTTGAAGCCTGACTTTTTTTTTCGAAAATGGTAGTTTTTAAGCAAAAACAGAATACTTATTTGAAAATGTCCCATTCTCAGCTTTCAAATGAAATAGGACTCATATAAAAGTTCCAGAACACAATTACAACCTTCCCTAGTGATTTGTTCAGTAGATTGCCTTGAAAGCAATTGGGCTGTCTGGTTCCCATTAGTTTTCTAAAACAAACACTGACAATTTTTTACCTCCAAAGGTGTGCCTATAAGTTCAACTCCTCAAAAGACAGAATTTCGACAAAATCTTTTTTTTTTCAGTCACTCACGACGGCGTCTCCGTTAGTTATGACTAGGAGAGAAAGATTTCGTATGGATTTCATAAATGGAATGTTCCCGGCTAACTCGTGGACGCTTGGGCTGGTCGTTGGAGCGGTGGCGGTCTTCTCTGTGATCAAAAATGATCTCACCTTTTGAAGTTTCCCTTTTTCTTCAAAACTACATCTTGCATTATAACTCCTTTGTTAAGCTGTAAACTTGTTTTCTATTTCCCAATGTTTTCTTTAAAATTGAATTTTAATGAATACTATGACTGACAATATGCTTTCTGTGAATATATAGTGAGGCAGGATAGTAGCGCCTCTTTCTTATATCTTCAAAAAGCCACTTGTCCGCAAACACTTCTTGTGACGACATCGACATAGCCTCTGCTACATGCCAAGGAGACGTTGTCAATCTATATGTGCGCCAATACATAGTCTCCAATAACGTCTCCAGTTTCCCAGGAGCATATCATGTCATCCACATTAGATACCTCTTGTATTATTGATTTTTTTCTAATTGGAAGGTCACTTGTCCCGCCTTGATCATTTCTTTATGTTGGTCACGTCTCAGTCGTTTTCCTTTCTCTCATATTTTCATACCCATTTGTCTGTCTCTCAATTCTCTGCAATCTACATGGTACGTGCTCATTGAGAAGGGCGGAAAAAAGAAGAGAACGATTGAAATGCTCATTTCTGTCACTAGTGATCTGTTTTAGTTTGGAGTCCAAGTTTTAACATTCCGGTGTTGTTAGATTTTTTATTTGTTCTTGAAAAAGGTGGAATCTCATGCTAATCGTCCTCAAACAATAACAGCAACATGTTTTTTACCAATCCGTCGTTAAAATTGATGGATGGAACACTCAGGAATTGAAACGTTACCAGTAGTCTATTTGATCATCAATTTACTTAATAAAATCACTTTTGAAATGACTTCTATTGTTTTCATGGGCATTCCGCAACAGGTGCGAATATACATAGCCTCCAACAACGTCTCCAGTTTCCCAATAGAATAACATGTCATCCACATAAGATTCCTCTTGTATTATTGATTTTTGTCATACTTGTAACGGG
>NC_013491.2:7501925-7502800 GCF_000004555.2 Caenorhabditis briggsae | reverse complement strand
GTCGTTCCACTAGTTTTGAAATTTTCAAAAAACATAAGGGGGGACCCTTATGTGATTTTCTTCGACCAAAAAAATTTTTTTCGAGTTTTTTCGATCTTTTTTGATCAGACAGACAAACAATCCGAAATACGAAAAAAAAAGGAAAAAAAATATATTGAGAGCTCAAAATTTGGCTCAAAAATACAGAATTTTTGACACCGGGCCCGGGCCTTGAAAATTTCCTCAGGCCCGGCCCGGCCCGGAATTTCACAAGTATGATTTTTGTGCTAATTGTAAGGTCACTTGCCCCGTCTTAATCATTTCTTTATGTGGTCACGTCTCAGTCATTCTCCTTTCTGACTCTCAATTCACCGTAATCGACGTTTCTTATTCCTAATCAAACTTTTTTCAGAACAGCCAGAATGGGAATGCATGGAAAGTACGTCGATTATCTACAAGTTGATCCTTCCAATACATACATCAATAAATATGGACCACCTCAAGAAGAACTGCCAGACGACTTTTTCGACTTCCCAGACAGTCCGAAGGAGAGTAGTTCAGAATCTTTTTCGAAACCTACTCCAACAAGCGATGTGCTAGATTTTATTTCTTGGGAGCCACTCGATTCAGATCCTTCTCTTTATATGAACATCGTATACGAATCAGAGTAAGTTCCAAAAATTTAAGAATCAAATCTCAAAACTGTCCTCGTTTTCAGAGTCTATGCCCATCAATCAGCAATTCTACGGTAAAAAAACAGACATTGAGGTTGGAATTATCCAATGAACGCTGGCGAAAAACAAATTTTGATTTCAGAAAAACCTTATCGCCGAAGAGAGGTGTTTTGGAGACAGTCACCTGAACATAGATGGATCCAGCGATCTCGAAAATGCTAA
>NC_013491.2:7497526-7500925 GCF_000004555.2 Caenorhabditis briggsae | reverse complement strand
TCAAATTTTCAGAAACAATATCATTTTGCTAAATTCATTCACAAATGTTAATTTTACAAAGTTCTCCAAAAAAAAACTGAGACAAAATCGTTCACAGCAAAACTGTGATTCTTGAGTTCAAACCATTCCATAGATTCGAATTTTTCGCCTTGCATAGAAAATCCCTTCTTATCTGCCTAAATATGGCAAGAGTCGTGTGATTTTCTTTCAAATATCCATGATATTCAACGAGAACGAAAGACGAAACACGAAGAATTCGTTGTACGAAATTTATTTTTGACAGGACAGTAAGAAAGAAAAATATAATTTCAAGTAGGTGGATATAGAAAAGTGAAACATAAATAAAATAGAGTAGAAATCGAAAATTAATCAATAACGCCATTTCCACTTGCCGTCCTCATAGTATGCTTCTCCAGAGCACATGGCTTCAAACTTCCATTCGGCCTCCGCCTCTTCCATATCTTCTTCTGTGGATTCTCTGTTTTTCCGGGCCTTCTGAAGATTTTTCTCAATTGCTTCGAGAGAATTCTGCGCTTCTTGGAAACGACGTCTGAAGGAATCCGAATAGGATCGATTGTGTATGTTTCTTCCATGCTTATGCGTTTTTTGCAAAGTTTTCAACTGTAGGATTTTGTTCTTTTGTTCTTTTTTCTGGCTCTCGAGTTTTCCGACTTCCATCGATGCCTTCCTGTGGAGCACAATAGTTTCAGCGTACTTGTTTCCGAGAGCGATGATAAGTCTCTTGAGTGCCTGCCGCTCTTTTGTAGAATATTCAGTATTTGGCTGTTTGATCGTATTGGTGACTGTTCTGACGTTAGACGTGTTAGCAGTCTCTGAAAAATTGAATAAGTTTCATTTCGTTGATTTTGAATCTCAAATGTTGAAAATTATGATTTTGAGAATAGTGATTTTCGGTTCAAAAATGTCAGTTTTTGATCAGTATATATCGTTTTTTAATTTTTTAAAATAGTTTCTGAATAAAAAATTACCTTTAGCAGTAGACAACTCGCCAAAACGGGTTGAGCGGCGTTCGCGAAGGCGGCTGGACATGTTGTCGGAGTCATGATGTTGATGGTCTAAAAAGGTTGAATTTGAAACCTTCACACTTGATTCAAACATTGTGAACAAACTATAGTGATGTTCAAAAAAAGAAACGAGTTTTTGAGAATTTTTTGGAGACGCGTAAGTCGGTTTTTTTTTGTAACTCAGATCGGAAAATAATTTTCTCTATTAAAACACTGTTGACCCCAATCTGCCCTTTTTATTACGGGTTTTACAGCATTTTCTTACCTGGAGTTTGGACTCTGTTCTCATCTGACCCGTTGTAGACAGTTTTGAATGATTTGCGGCGCTGATCCATGGTTTCTGGTGTTGATTGTTAGAAGGTATATCGAAGAAGTTAGTACTGCAAAAAAGAGTATTCACATTTCTCGTAGATTGAGAGGACAACAAAACATTTCCAAAGTAACGGATATAGGAAAAAATAAGAATAAAACTGAGAGACGGCGCTATGTGAGCAGAATGTCACAAAAAATGAGCGAATTCACTGGATAACTATACACTATATTTTTTCAGACTATCAAAATGGGGATTTTCAGAGTTTCCATGAGAAACGATGATTTCTTATTCAGCTGACAATTTTTAAAAAAAACGAAGACTCGGCGGCGGCGGAGAGAGAAATGCATAAGAGAAAACCCATGCAGGCGAGCGAAAAAAAAAGAATGACACGTCCCAATTTGGCGCGCAATACACAAAAACACACCACCGATTGGTGTGTGTGTGTGTGTGTGTTGGAGTATGCGATTGCGCGGAGGATAGGGTGCATACACAACGAAACCATTACGGACCACTGACCCTCGCCACTCTCCCCGCCCTGTGTTTATGCACTCGCAGTCCGTCTATTCTTTCTTTTTTCCGTTTTTTTGTGGTTTCAGCATGCCAACACGGGCTGTATCTTTGTATTTTTGTTGCCACAAACATGTTTCCGCCGCCGTAGAATCTTCTTTTTCTAAACTAATAAGTTTATTGGAATTTCGCAACAGCTGAATGGTCCATTTGGTTCTTAAGTCATTTCTCTGTGCGCATTTGGCAACTTACACCACCAAGTCTTCCATTCCTGAATCTATTGAGTAAATTACGGCTTTACAGTCAATTGGAAGCACCTTATAAGTTCAATAATATTTTTATATATGGGTGACCGTTTTGGTATTTTGTCACCGTTGTTAATTTGTGGAATTCGCATTATCTAAGAAAAATTTTCATTTATAGGTGTTCCGGTCTGAGTACGAAATTTTACCACGTCCGTTTCTGCTTACAATCGTTTAATTTGGGCGAACTGCGTTTGATTATTGAATGAACATTTTGCAGTAATAAACACGTGTTCACCAATTCTTCAAGGAATTTCGAACAATGGATAAACCAGTCAACAGTGGTTCAGATGTGAGCCGGGTCCAAACTACAGGTGAGACGACAGAATCATAATTTGCACAAGAACCTTGAACATATGTTTCTTTCAGATGACCATCATCACGATGTAGAGAACATGTATAGCCGCAACTGTTACCCAAATTCTGAAAGATAGAAACACTGCTAAATGCAACAGTTTTTCACAAAATTGAAAATTCGTTAAACAATCTTAAATATAACTTTTCAGATGATCAACATCATGAAGCAGACAACATTTATAAACGAGTCTATAAACGTCTCTCAAAAGGAATTGTTGAATGGTCAACTACGAACGGTAATTTTTTTTAATTTCAAAAATACCAAAAACCGATCGGAACTGAATATTTTCATCAGATATTACTCGAAGGATCATTTCAATTGAATAAATCACACTTTTTCAGAAACGACTAGCATGTCTAACGTCCAAACTGCCGCCAATACAATCGATCAGTTGAAAGCTACGAATTCTAAACAGGACCGAACCGTCAACAATACTAGCAATCAGTCAAATGCTACCAATTCTACGGAGGACCCGCTGGCTATTAAGAAAGCGATCATTGACCTCGGAAAAAAGTACGGTGAAACTATTGCACGTCACAAAAAAGCCTCCGCGGAAGTAAAAAAAGCCAAACGCTCGGAAAAAAGTCACAAAGAAAAGCTCGAAGAGTTGGTTTTGAAAAAACGGGTCTCTCAAAACCAATCGAAATGGGACTCCTACTCCCGTTGTATTCGTGAGACATTCGAGCTCATCCGTGCAAGTGAAGAAGATATCAAGAGAGCGTTGGAAACCGAGGAATCCACTAAAGATGACATGGAGACGGCTGAACCGGAATGGAAGTTTGAATCGATGTGTTCTGGAGAAGCATACTATAAGAACGGAGAGTGGAAATGGCATAATTGATACATTACTTGTTTTTCTGGTCTTTCTGATCTTTTCTCAATAATTGAGAAATA
>NC_013491.2:7495910-7497468 GCF_000004555.2 Caenorhabditis briggsae | reverse complement strand
GAACACAATGGTATTTTTTCATTCCAAATTCCAAAAAAAGTTTAGGAACTAGATGTTTTTTTCAGTTTAGCCCAACCTGAATGTCGCCCTAAATCGTCCCAGCAAGATATGGCTCTATGTAAATTTGTGCAATTGGAATCCAAATTTCCTAATAAAAATGTTTTTTTTCCAAATTTAAACTCTCAGAAGACAAGCTGCACGGCCCGGGTGTGTCTTTAAAACTTCATAATGCAGCTCAGCTCGATTCAGCTGTAAGCAAGAGCGAACAGTCAAAGGCGCAACTCCCCAAAGGGGACATTTTGTTAAAGAAAACCTTTATATTCTGAAAACAGTTTGAAAAGAAAAACAAGTTCTAGTTGAATCGATTTGAAACATTTTCTGAGAACTGAGCATATAAGGAAGACTAAGAATAGTTTTCTTGCACTCAAAAAATTATGGAAAACGAATACATCGAAAAACTATGATATAAAGCCAAAAGACATTGTCCTCGCCTTCCAATAAAGCATTTTTTATCCATATACGTTTTCAGCCGTCTTGTTCATCTCATTTGTCAGTTCTTTCATTACTTTCAAAAAAGCATTTTGTAGACTCGCCTTATTCATGGTTTCCCTGTTCCTCTTGGCAAAGTTTTTTTGGATTAAATTTCTCGTAAACTGCACTTGCATTCCATACAACATAGGAACACATGAAACATGAGTGGTATACAATCGACACATCAGAAGCATATTTCAACAACCTGGCAATTAAAAAATTGAAGCGCTAATTACATTTAGTAAACTATGATTTCTCAGACAAACCGAAAAATTCTGGAATACATTTTTACTGTTTCAAAAATGATTGTTTCTACTGAAAACAGTCGAAAATTTAATGTTTTGTCTAGTACCGTATCGCAGCTTTTTTGAAAGATATCAAGAAATTTTCAACTGATATAATGTTTGTTGTATTATCCTTAACATTTTTTTTGCACTTTTTCGGGGGACCTATTATTTGCTTGAAACTAAAACTTTTCTGTTGAGATGAACTGGAAAATATAAAAATAGAAAAGATTTTTAAATAATATCGAGTTTGATCTGCGATTCTGTATACTTACTGTAGCCAGCACAAATCCGGATTCCATTGATGGCATCTTTTCCTTGTAGAAGTCAACGATTTCGAAAAGCGAGCTTTCAGATGGATTGAATTTGGCTTTAATCTCAAAGGAAGCAGTTAGTTTCAGAGTAGGAATTTGTAAGAAATCCTAACAATCCCACAACACCGCCAGCAAAATAGTCGTAAAACTTGTCTTCTCATTGAGGTACTTGAGGAATGGCGACCAGACCCGATAGCGGAATCTTTTTGCCACTTTTTATTTTCTGGATAACTTATTGCTCTTTTTCCGCTTTTGCAATACTTCTGAAAAATTTTATGGATAAGACTTTTAAATTTAAACTCAAAACTAGAGGCCATCGGAAACATGAGAATAATTGTTGTAACCAAGAGGACATTCCTCTAGAAAAATATATTCAAAAAGCTGAAAATACAGTATTTGTTGGATTTGCAACCTTCCATTTGGTACAAT
>NC_013491.2:7493257-7494910 GCF_000004555.2 Caenorhabditis briggsae | reverse complement strand
GATCATTCAGTTCATACTTGAAGCTGGATCGGGCTGAGCTGCATTATGAACTTTCGAAGACACACCCGAACCGTGCAGCTTGCCTACTGAGAGTTCAATTTTTGAAAACCATTTTTATCAGGAAATTCGGATTTTAATCGCACGACTTTTCATAGTACCATACCGAAAACTTGTAGAGACGATTATGGGCAAAATTCAGGTTAGTCCAAAAGTAAAAACCTGCCTTTGTAAAGTTCCTAAAATTGTGGTTATTTGAAATAAAATGATGCCATAAAACTCTCAGATCAGAGAACACAACAGCAAAATATTTCTAAATAATACATTCATTAAATTTTAAAAATCAGTCAGAGATGAGATAATAAAATGCCACGGGGTGAGTGGATACAAAACGGTGATTTGATTGATGATCAGAATTAAAGCTTATTATTTCTCAATTATTGAGAAAAGATCAGAAAGACCAGAAAAACAAGTAATGTATCAATTATGCCATTTCCACTCTCCGTTCTTATAGTATGCTTCTCCAGAACACATCGATTCAAACTTCCATTCCGGTTCAGCCGTCTCCATGTCATCTTTAGTGGATTCCTCGGTTTCCAACGCTCTCTTGATATCTTCTTCACTTGCACGGATAAGCTCGAATGTCTCACGAATACGACGAGAGTAGGAGTCCCATTTCGATTGGTTTTGACAGACCCGTTTTTTCAGAACCAACTCTTCGAGCTTTTCTTTGTGACTTTTTTCCGAGCGTTTGGCTTTTTTTACTTCCGCGGAGGCTTTTTTGTGACGTGCAATAGTTTCACCGTACTTGTTTCCGAGGTCAATGATCGTTTTCTAGATAATTTGCCGAAAAATAATAAACCGAAAATTTTTTCAATATCTCAAAAGTCCCAAATTTACTTTTATTCTTGTTATAACACTTGAATTCAGCACAAAGACGAAATCTTGTGTTCGGCTAGAACAAAAATTCAAATTAGGCCCTAGAAATAAAAAATTCACTGACGATTTTGTTTTGGACTCCGAGACGAAAAATCAATAATCCAATCAATAGGAAAAAAATCGAAAAAATATTCATTCGAAATTTTAGTTGTTTTTTTATCAACTGTTTTTTGGTACTTTTTGGGCCATAACTCCCCAAAAAAATTTTTATAAACTATTTGTCTTGGATTCTCAAATAACTTTTTACGCTCTTTCTAACCATATACGTCTCAATTTTTTCGAGGGTAAGACTTGGGAGTCATGTTAGTTCCATGTTAGCTAGGCCGAACCTTCAAAAACAGAAAGCCTAGTAAACCAAAAAAATTGCAATCTTCTTGTTTTTGATCTAGAAATTGTTACCCAAATTCTGAAAGATAGAAACACTGCTAAATGCAACAGTTTTTCACAAAATTGAAAATTCGTTAAACAATCTTAAATATAACTTTTCAGATGATCAACATCATGAAGCAGACAACATTTATAAACGAGTCTATAAACGTCTCTCAAAAGGAATTGTTGAATGGTCAACTACGAACGGTAATTTTTTTTAATTTCAAAAATACCAAAAACCGATCGGAACTGAATATTTTCATCAGATATTACTCGAAGGATCATTTCAATTGAATAAATCACACTTTTTCAGAAACGACTAGCATGTCTAACGTCCAAACTGCCGCC
>NC_013491.2:7488345-7492926 GCF_000004555.2 Caenorhabditis briggsae | reverse complement strand
TTCCTTTGCAATTTTTTTGGATTAAATTGCTCGTAGACTGCCCTTGCATTCCATCCAACATAGGAATACATGAAACATGAGGCAATCGACACATAAGATGCATCTTTCAACAACTTAGACGCACTCTGGTGCTATTGGACCGGCCATATTCATGTTTTTTCTTCTGGATGATTTGTAGCTCTCTTTCAATTTTTGTAAGACTTCTGAAAAACTTTTAAGAATAAGGTTTTTTTTGTCATCGGAAACATGAAAATACTGTGTTATTAACTTACCGCATTAAAGCGCTTCTCATGAATTTCGTCATCTTGTCCTCCACTTTAATCTTTCCGAATAACATGTTCCATAAAATTGTTTCAACAGGCATCCAGGTCCATTGTTTTGCAGCAGCATAATTATCATGCATAATCAATGCAGTAGAAGATTGTATGGCATTCTCTCTAGCACATTTGCCAAAAACCATTGGTAGCAAAGCTAATAGATTGTACCCAGTGGAAGGTTCCAATTCCAACGAATACAGTATTCCCAGCTTTTTGGATACATTTTTGTACAGGGATGCCCTTTAGGGTACAACTCGATTCAATGCCCCAGTATGAGTGAGCATAGAAATCCTGTTCGTTGATATGGTTCAAATTCAATATTTTCGTCATCAACCTTTGAAATACTCCTGCGTATTCGAACGGCACTCCATACCAAAGACATGGGTCTGGTCCCAAATTGTGGTTAACTGAGCCGAACCCGCTGTTCTCCAAATGTAAATCCGTTTTGGACCTTGGAGTCTTTAGATTTTTTGATAGAGTTGTGGTTTGTTCAAGTTTTAAATAAACTCCTGGACATAGTTCAAAATTTTTGAGCTGGTATGGGACGCGAAGAAATCGTGAAAATTGGCAACGTTCTGAAAAATATTGCAAACATTTAATTGAACCTGTAGAACTGGCTAAAATTGGATATCAGTCAGAAACAAAACCCTCAGAATTTTCAAAAAAGTAGGTTCCCTAGAATTGTAACTATAAACAAAACGATAATACTTTTTGCACTCATCGGACTGCAATCCAATCATCTATAGGGTAAATTTTAATCTGAAGTTGTGATCGAGATATAGTACATACCGGATGCAAAATTTGTGACCTTTCATAATTTTCTTATTCTTCCATTCAGTGTTCACTTCCCTGCCGAATCTAATGACATAAATTTACGTCAGCAGGTAATGGTTTTTTTCTCACCATGCTCAAAATTCAAAAAATAAACTCACCATTTGTTAATAGAACTTTCAGCAACGATGAATCATAGGAAATTTTTGGATTTTTAGAATATAACTAGAATATTATAGGGAATAGTGAATAATCAGAAAAATCAAAATGAGCTCTCCAAAATCCGTTCTCTTTTAGGATTTTTTGGAGAGGAAAGTTAGACGTCCATTCAGTAGGTTGTCAGTGAGAAGAAATGAGGTGGTATGTGTTTGGAGAACATAGAGGCGACTCCATTGATTTTCCTCTGCATCGGAAAATCAATGAAGCCTCTCATTTGTTTCCACACACTTACTAACACATTACCCAGCGGAGAGAGGACTGTAGTACACCACCAGGTGTGGTTAAACAACAATGTAACGTCTTCAGCCCATCATATGGAGTGTCAATTAGAATGACAGATTACATCACACCTATTGTTTTACGATTATAGTTCTGACAGATTCCATTGTGCAAGGATAATTTTTCCTTGGAGAAATGTCCACATAAAAAGGGACTGGGTGGTAATTACAAAAACACGTGAATTTGTTTTCAGTTTATTAAAATAATATTTTAACAAATGTAATTTGAGAGGAATAACAAACTAATTTCAAAAGTAACGCTTTTTTTTTTGTTTTAAAGTCGTATCAATAAACATTAACTGAATATATACTAGATTATATTCAAGAAACGAATATGTGAGTTTTTTATACGAATTTATTCAGAAGAACAAAAAAGTTTAACGTGTTTTAAAGATTCCAAGTTTTGAATATTTGACCTAAATATTTTTCTGAAAATCTGAAAAATGGAAACGTGAATATCATATTTTTTATAAATTTAGCCTTAAAAAAACAAACCCAACCGTTTTTTCAGCATTTCAAATTTCGAGATTTTGACCTAGATGTTCAAAAAACATTCAAATATGGAAATTTCAACGATTTTCGACATTCTCCTCATATCCCATCTTACTTTAGCATCTGGAACACATTTTTTCTCTCAATTTCTCTTTTCTCTTATTTACGAACACAATGGACATTTATTCTGGAAAGAATTCAGAGACATTGCCAGTAAACTCACTCTGACTGTCATAAACCATGCAGTATTACCATAAAAGTCTACATTACAACCATAAAACTATGCATAGGTGCAGACAGCCCACCTGGCGTCGACTCCGCCCCCTCGGCTGTCCCTATAAATACCTCCGAGTACCTATGATTAATATGCCTTTCCACCTCATGTAACACCTCCCCTCCCTAATATTTTTCCTGACGACCTTCTGCATGGACGTCGGACAAATATCCTTTCTTATTTTTCTGAGATTATTTTTTGTTAACTATGTATTCCATGAATAGCTACACAAGTTTTGGAACCTACGTGTTGAAGTCAACATGATTCATTTTGGTATTCAAGGAACTTTATTTGGCAGCCATAGCCACGAAATTGTTTGAAATCGAGGCTCCACTTCCTACCAACGCTGTTGATGGGAATGTTCAGGTAACATATATTTTTTGGTACTAAAAATGAATAAATTATTGTTTAGTTCCAGGTAGCATTCCTATTCGACCATGACGTCTTGGAAAATCGGAAATCGGAACATCGTCGACTGGTTCCAACGGCAAGAAGGGCTGAAAGATGCCCATCAGGATCAGTATCTGGAAAAGGTGGAGATTTATCCAAGGCATGCAAAGGAAATCACCCAGGTTTGTTGAGACTCCCATTTTTTGGGAGGATCGTTTGAATTTTCTGAACTCTTTTTTTCCAGAAAGTCGAAGCTTACCGTCAGGACCTTCTGGAACCTTTTAAATCTGAGCCGATCACAGTTATTGGGGGAAGTTGTGCTCCATCGAAAATCCTATGAAAACAACAAAAAATATCCTGAATTTGGAATTTTCTTTGTTAAAAATGTTATTGGAATCAAAGACGGCAAAGGCAAAATTATCATAATTTTAAATTTCTGTTATCAATATATTCTTGTTTACTGTGTTTTTTTCTATAACTACCCTGTTGTACCCCTAGCTTGTTACTGTAGTTTTTTTTTTGAACTCTCGCATTCAATAAAAATTTGAAACACTGAATTTTATTTGCGCATTTTAACATTTTAAAAAAGTCAGAGAAAAAAGTGCACCGAAAAAGGTCATTTATCGGGGAGATGAAAAAGGTCATAAAGATTGAAAAAAATTAATGAGAATGGGTAATGCTAATGCTACAGTATTCCAGAAATTTTTGATTTAAAAAAAAAGTTGAAAATGAAAAATGTTTTTTATCCATGGAAGTTGCTGTAGTTTAAAAACCCAAAAAATCAAAATTTTAAAAGATATTTGATAAATCAAAAATTTCAAGGACTTCAACATCGGTCTATTTTCCACTGAAAAATAAAAATTTATGATTTCAGTGCTAATTTTTAGCACTGAAAAAAACGGCGTATCTCATCAGAATGGGATTTGGCGAAAAAGTAGTCAACTACAAAATTAAAGCTCTATTTCTGTTTAGTATATGTAATTTGAAATTTTCAGACAAATGGAAAAATTCTGGGATACTTCCTCAGTGATATTCACCATTTTGTACTACAAAAAATCCAGTTTGGATGAAGTTTGGATTTCGTTTAATCCAAAAAAAGTTGATCAAATTCAAAATTCATTTTTTTCGAAAAGCTTCAAATGATTCAGATTTCCTTGACTTTGAATGACTATTTTCATTGAAAAGGTCAATAATAGATTTTACAGTATCCCGTAGTGCTCTTTTTGAAAAGTGAACATGAAGATCTTAAGGCTGTCACGAGTTATCGCATCAAGGTCCATTGCTTTGCAGTAGCATAATTATCATGCATAATCAATGCAGTAGATGATTGTTTGGCATTCTCGTAGCACGTTTCCCGAAAAACATTGGTAGTGAAGCCAATGGATTGTACCAAATGGAAGGTTGCAAATCCAACAAATACTGTATTTTCAGCTTTTTGAATATATTTTTCTAGAGGAATGTCCTCTTGGTTACAACAATTATTCTCATGTTTCCGATGGCCTCTAGTTTTGAGTTTAAATTTAAAAGTCTTATCCATAAAATTTTTCAGAAGTATTGCAAAAGCGGAAAAAGAGCAATAAGTTATCCAGAAAATAAAAAGTGGCAAAAAGATTCCGCTATCGGGTCTGGTCGCCATTCCTCAAGTACCTCAATGAGAAGACAAGTTTTACGACTATTTTGCTGGCGGTGTTGTGGGATTGTTAGGATTTCTTACAAATTCCTACTCTGAAACTAACTGCTTCCTTTGAGATTAAAGCCAAATTCAATCCATCTGAAAGCTCGCTTTTCGAAATCGTTGACTTCTACAAGGAAAAGATGCCATCAATGGAATCCGGATTTG
>NC_013491.2:7461425-7488234 GCF_000004555.2 Caenorhabditis briggsae | reverse complement strand
CGGCCCGGCCGGTTGCAACCCTGCTGGGTGGTAATTACAAAAACACGTGAATTTGTTTTTAGTTTATTAAAATAATACTTAACAAATGAAATTTGAGAGGAATAATAAACTAATTTCAAAAGTAACGCAATTTTTTTGTTTTAAAGTCGTATCGATAAACATTAACTGAAGATATACTCTCGAAAAATCTACTGAATTCTATACCAAAAAATAAATCGACGCGTGAAAGTTTGCTGAAAGTCATTTTTTTCAAATGATTTACCAGTTTCTGAGATAGGTAAACCACTTTGAGGTTGATTTTCTCAACTATTATAAACTGAAAAATTTGGATTTCTGGACAAAATACTTTAGTTTTCTAGAATACATACCATTGGTTCAAAAATTCAAAGTTGTGAATAGAATATCAACAAATATCGGGGTTGAAGTTAGATAATATTATTTTATAATTATATCCTAACACTACAAACCTTTTTTAAAATGTTAATTTCCCAAAAATTGGGCATGAACAGCAAACTAAATTAGTACTCCTATTTATGAAAAGAGGAGTAAAATGTTAAAATGTTGCTGATATCATGATGAACATTTTTCAGTTGATAAAATTTTGATTTCTTTCAAAAGAAGTGAGATATTTAGGCTCAAAACGGACGGTCCGGGTGGCGTTCTATTAGAGTGTTTACGGTATTTACCAAAAAGAAAATGATTATCCTCCGCGCAATATGTAGCAGACTCGAACACACGAACAACAATGATATGGGCGGTGGGTTCATGTGTTGTGCGCGCCAATTATGGACGTGTCATTCTTGTGTTTTTCGCTTGCTCATATTAATTTTTTTCGGGTACTCACGCCGTATCTCACGCCTTATCTGAGCTCTAAAAGTCCCCATTTGATAGTCTGGAAAAATTGTAGTGGATAGTTTCTTTTTTTCAATTTTTACACAGTCGTTCTCATGTCCTAAGAAAAAAAAACAATTAAGAAATATCACCGTCACTCAGTTTCTTACTGTTTTTACACCGTCTATTACTTTGGAATTTTTTTTCTCACAATCTACCAGAAATGTGAATACTTTTTTTTGCAGTACTAACTTCTTCGTTATATCTTCTGAAAATCAACACCAGGAACCATGAATCAGCGCCGTAAATCATTCAACACTGTCAACAGCGGGCCTAATAAGAACCGAGTCCAAATTCCAGGTGAGGAAATTCTGCCAAACCACTAAAAGGAAGGGCAGCATAAAAAAGAATAATCAAAACAGAATAGAATAATCAAAACAAACAAACAAAATACGATCAACCAGTTTCAGAAAATACAAACATTGCAAACTGAGGAAATTAATCACAACCATACATATTTCGAATTTAACCTTTTCAGACTGTCAACATCATCACCTAGACAACATGACTAACCGCCTCCGTGAACGCCGCTCGACCCGATTTAGCGAATTGTCTACTTCTAAAGGTAATTATTTTTTATTCAATAGCTATTAAATTTTGAAAATCGATCTATACTGACCAAAAACTGACATTCTCAACTCGAATCTCCCCAGTCTCAAGATCACTTTTTCCATAGTTTGAACTTTGAAATCAATTAAAAACGAAACTTTTTCGATTTTTTTTCAGACACTTCCAAAACGTCTAACGTCAAAACAGTCACCACTACGAGCAAACAGCCAAATACTAAGTATTCTACAAAAGACCGACAAGCACTCAAGAGATCCAAAAGTTTAAGACTTTGCAAAAAATGCATTCGCACAGAAGAAACATTCATAATCGATCATATGCGGATTCCTTCAGAAGTCGTTTCCGAGAAGCGCAGCATTCTCTCGACGCAATCAAGAAAAACCTTCAAAAGGCGTGGAAAAACAAAGAATTCACGAAAGAAGATATGGAAAAGGCTGAGGCCGATTGGAAGTTTGAAGCCATGTGCTCTGGAGAAGCATACTATGAGTACGGCAAGTGGAAATGGCGTTATTGATTAATTTTCGATTTCTACTCTATTTCATTTATTTCTCATTTCTTTTATCTACCTACCCCTGACATTGTATTCATATTTCTTACTTTACTGTCAAATATAAATTTTGAGCTGCGAATCACTCGAATGTTTGCTCACGTTGAGTATCATGAACATGCGATAGAATCAAACGACACTTGCCATATTCAGGCCTAGAAAAACATTTTCAATGTACAGGGTGGCTGAAAAGTATTGAGACACTTGTTTTTTGTTGTATTTTCAAAAATGGAGTTTCAACAAAAGAACCAGATTTATTTTTTCAACAAATGATAGTAATAAAAAAGATATCAGAGGAGATATTCGAAGTTCGAGCCTTCGGCCTTGATGCACGCCTTCAAACGAGCTGGAACAGAAGCGACGGTGCGCCGGAGGTAGTCATCGTCAAGATCATCCCATGCTTTGAGCAAAGCGGCCTTCAGTGAATCCACATTTGGGTGCGATCGAGCCATCACCTTTTCCTCCAAATATCCCCAAACGGAAAAGTCGAGTGGATTCAGATCGGGCGAGGAAGCGGGCCACATGTCCTTGCCCCAGTAGCCAGGGAAATGAGCGTCGAGAACAGCTTTCGTGGATTTCGAGCCATGGGACGGGGCCCAATCTTGTTGAAGAATGAAGGGTTGCTGGCCAAAGTGGCTAGTGACCCACGGACGTAAAACATCCATCAACACCAACTTTTGGTACACATCCGAGTTGATTTTCACATTTCTATCAATGAAAACCAATGGGACTTTACCTTCCGACGTCAATCCAGCCCACACCATCATTGACTTTGGAAAAAGTCTCTTGTAGGCCAGACGACGTTTTGGGGACTTTGCTTCGTCCTTTGACAACAATTGCCGAGCATTCTGTCGGTTCGGAAGCGGCTCAACCGTAAAAATTTTCTCATCAGTCCAAATGACTTCAGAGAGGCGGCGCACCTTGAGTGCGTCGAGCAACTTTTTCGCTTTTTCGAGCCGATTCTTCTTGGACTGTTCTGTGAGGTATTGGCCACGAAGGAGCCGATAACTGTTCAGACCCAAGTCCTTTTTCACAATGGATTGAACCGATTGTCTTGAGATTCCGAGCGATGAAGCCATTTGGTTCATGCTGACCGCATCATTTCGTGTGATTCTCTTCTTGATGATGCCACGAGTCCGGCGAGTGTTGACAGTACGAGGTCTTCCGCTTTTCTTAAGCTCCAACACATGTCCTCGATCTTTCAATTGTTGCACAACTCGATAGACAGTTGCTCTCGGAAGAAGAAGTCTTCGAGCGATGTCACCGGTGGAGATGCCGTCGTTGAACAGCTTGGCAATGGTTTGGCGATGAGGAGAAGCTCGCATAACTTCGTGAAGAGATAAAGTGATGGGAAATGGCTCTAATGTCGGCTTATATACGCTCCCTATTTTCGAAATAATACGAAACTTTTCGAAAATACGACTTGGCACTGTGCCAAGAGCCATCATAACAAGTGTCTCAATACTTTTCAGCCACCCTGTATGTCGGAATTTTCGAATTCAGTCTGGAATGGTGTGGAATCAGAAATCCCAGATCTAATGTGAACAACTTCGTCTCATTTTTGCATTTTTTTGAAGATCGTCCACTCCCCGTGCATCGCAGATGGTCAAACTGGAATCGTGCACCAGCTTCCAAAACTTTCCTGAATCAACAATGATCTCAGTATTTTGACGATCAACACTTTCTGCGTATGATATGAAAACAAAGTTCATAGAATCACAGTATACATACAATAAATCAATCACAAATGTTGTGATTTGCAAAAAATTAGCGATCACAAAAATTGAATCGAAAAAGCTTGGACATCAAATTCAATAATTTAGAAAGAAGAATGGGATATTTTCTGCAATTTTGATGGTCAGTGGTTGATCGAGTGGGACACTTCACGAGATGGTATTCTTCCAAATAATTTCAATTCATTTTTCCGGAATGCCATCCTCCAAAATGGGATCGATGGAGCAGCGGTAGACGCAGAAGTATTCTATTGATCTTTGGTAAAAAATCAATGTTTGGGAACTGTAGTAAAAATGAACTAATCTACCTTTCCACTCTTCTTGTTGACCAGAATCTTCCGGTACAGTTTTTGCAGAATGAGTGATGCTTTTCGCTGTGAAGTCGAATGATGGTTTCAAAAAAGAATTTCTCCATCGATGAAAAAAAGAACGGCTTGAATCATTCCGAAGAGCTGAACGTACTCAAATTTGTGAATTTTGATCTCTTACAATTTTCTGAAATTTTCTTTACGAGAAAAATTTTTTAGTTTTGTAAACCTACCAGTCTCTAGATATTACGTGGGAATCAAACATTGAGAGCATAATTGCAATATTGGTCCACAATACTAGAAATTACAAATCAGTTATGCCAATTGATAAACTGGATCACATACTAAAAACCTTGAAAAAAACTCACCTATTTCCAAGTATTAAAATCCATGAATTGATTCTGAGAAAAAATAAAAGAAAAGGCTCATTCAGTAAGAGCCTCATGGTATATAATAATAAAGTGAAAATCGAGAAAAAAATAAGGTAACAGGGAGACGTCTATTCAAGAAGTCGTCATCGTGTAGAAATGAGGAAATTGTTGGTTGCCTGCTTCTTCTTCCTTGTGTGCGCAGATGCATAAGAGACACAGAGAAATCTATGCTTCCTTGCCTGTGTTTGTTCAAATAGTATGGGTCGTAATAGAGACGGAAAAGAAAACGAATGTTTTTCCGTCTCTTCTAAAATCGAAAGAACCGGCAATGAAGAGAAAAGGGACGCCAGATGGTGAAAAAAACAAAACATGTTGATGCTTAGATAGTATGGACTGTAATAGAGACGGAAAAGAAAACTAGTGTTTTTCTGTTTTTTTCAAATTGAGAGGACACCAGATATAAGAGAGATGAAAGATTGCCGCCGTGGAAGATAACTTCCTTCTGCAAATTGTTCCCGAAAATTGAACATATTGTTCGAATTTAGCTCTGTCTTAGCTTTCAAATGAGACCCAATAAGTAACTCATACTGCTCTTTATTTTTTGGTATTTCTTCCACATAATTTTTAGCTTAACAACTAATTGTAAGGAGCTGTCAAACTGTTAAAACACCTCATATTTAAAATTTTAGTTTACTGCGGATGAAGCAACAACTTTATGTCATCCTGTTAATTTGTTATTCATTATCTATAAAATCTAACTTTTTAAATGAAAACCAAGTGTGTTTCAGATAAATGCTTGCTGTTTTTGTTTGTTTTCGGTTATTCAGGAAGCAGAAAACTTGAATTTTCGAGAAAACTTAGGATTTTTTTAACTTTTTTAAATTTTCCTGAAATGTATGGATCTTTTTTTTTGCATGATGTAATTCATTCTGTTTTTCAAGGTTTTCCCACAACTCAGAACTATTACAGTTTACTTGGACAGTTCTCAGAAGATGATCGAAAATTAATATTTGAAATTCTCAGAAAATAATTGAAATAGAAAAACAGAAAAATAGTAATTAACTTGCTGAAATGTGAGAGGGAATGTTAGAAGAATTGGTTGATGTGAAAAAATATTGACATGAAATGGAAAAGACAATATTTCAAAATTAAAACGAAAAATGTTGTAGAAATAATTCCAAAATCACATTAGCAAATGGTTATTTGGACTACGCAAAACTTTAGTGATTTCCACACGATGAGGAGCCACCGCCACTTTGAACTCCCCCGTTCTTACTTTTTATGTACTATACTTTCGATGCATTCTTGAAGTCATGAGGGTAATCGAGGAGCTTACTGATTGTTGGTCCCAAAACCGGCTTGGCCTTGATTTCTTTGTTGTTGTTTTTCGTCATTCAAGTACTCACATGTCTATCCATTTAGCTTAACATTGTCGAAACTGATTCTATGTCTGAATGGATCAATTTGGCATCCTCGCATGTTTTATTCACCTGTAATTTCATCGAAAATTGAAAACAAACTCTGAGAATACCTGTACCTTAAGATCCGAACTTTGATTTGTTATGTTTCTTAATGGGTTTTCAGACATAACACGTTTTACTTTCTCCGAGTTCCGGGAAAAATTGATTCTTGGAATCTTGTTTTGCTCTGAATGAGAATCCATTGGGAGGCACTACTTATCTGAAAAATTTAATAAAAACTGCTGGATAAATGTGAGAAAGAATGTTTTGCTGAAGGAATTAATACACTTTGAAGTAAAATAGAAGGTGGGCCGGCAGATGTTGCATATACTTGACAAGGGAACGACAACACCTCGTCAGTTTGGATTTTGATGAAAATTTCAGAATATGTCAAGGATATCCTATCTAGACATCCCTGGAAATTTTAGAACACGCTCGTCAATTTCAGCAGAGTTATATCCATCCAAAGTTTTAGTACTGAAATCCGTTGATTTGCATGCTTTACCACACATTTCATCCCCGAAATCCGTTTAAAAGGAGTTTGAAGAGGGCCTGACATTTAAGCGCCTTTCGAATCAATAGTAAATGTCGACGGCGTGGTGTCGGGGATGTGGTGGGCGCCAGTAGTCACAAAGCTGTGGGTTCGGACCCTCTAGTGTTTTTTTCTTTTTTCTTTCTTTTTGTTTTCTTATTTTGCGACATTTCAGGATCCCTCTGACATATGTTTAAAAATTTTTTCAATTCAAGAGAGTAGAGACAAAATTTAGAAAAAAAATTTTTTCAAAAAAATTCCAAAAAAATTGAAGGTTCAATCACTGGAATGTGGTGGTTTTGAAGCTCTGTTTCTGGACCTATACGGACCATGAATGAATAATGAAAAGCGTGCAATCAAAAAATAGATTACCTATCAGTTGTAAAATAATATTTGCAGACAATTATCACTACTTTTTCAAGGAGATTTTCCAAATTGACAAAAGCTCGATAAAATCACCCACCCAAATGGTGGAAAAAATCTCAAATTTTTTCAAAAAAAATTTTTTTAGAAAATGTCTGAAATATGATATTACACATAATTCTGAGTATAGCAAAACAAGTTTCATGTTCTGGAACCTCATGAAAGCGGAGAAAATCGCCTTTAAAAATCGTTATTTTTGCACTGAAAACGCGATTTTTGGTACTGAAACTGATATAAATCGGCTGAAACTGGCAAGCGTGTTTTAAAATTTTCAGGGATGACTAGATAGGCTATCCTTGACATATACAGAAAATTTCATCAAAATCCAAACTGACGAGGTGTTGTGGTTCCCTTGTGAGTACATGTGGGATTCCTAATTGAGGTATGAGGGAAGCAGGTAAAGGGGAGGGGGAGGCAGGTGAGAATCAAAAGAGAAGAGGCAGTGTTATCTCAAGTGGGCATCTGAAACCAGTTCTCACCAAAAAAGTCATCTTGATAATCTAATGAGGTTTTTGATGAGTGACAAATAACATAAAGAATTAGAAGAGTAATTGATGAAAGGTTAATATATGAGATATATGAGGTGGCGGCATGGAGTAATTGTTAGTCAGGCTCGATGGCATGGGACAATTATTAGGTTGGCGGGAAAGTCTTTGTCACTCTGTTTGTTTAATCACTGTTCTCGTATATGGAGGCTGTGTATGATATCGACTCTAGTGAATAACAAGGTGATAAGAACCTTCCATATAAACAAGTCCCCATTTCCTTCCCTGCTCCTCATCTGTAATTGAAACGATATGTTTGTTCCCACTGCTATTCACATCAGACATGTTTTGATTTACCTCTTCCTATCTCACACCACGATGAAGGATTCGGAAACTTTCTTGAAGAATGTGTACAACACACATGCCCCTCACTACAATACTATTCGCAATTGGTTCCATCGTTTCGAAAAAGATGACTTCTCGCTCGATGAAAAGGATCGCTCTGGGAGACCCCGTGAGTTGGATTTGGACAAGCTGAAGCACGCATTGCAATCGGATCCATTTCAATCTAGCCGTGAACTAGCTGTCACATTCGGAGTTCACCATAGCACAGTCCTTGAAGGTTTGAAGTCTCTTGGAATGAGAAAACTTTTTGGTCGATTCATACGTCATCACCTGACTCAAGCCAACCTTGACCGCCGAGTCGACGATTCGATTACTCTTCTCACTCTCCACGCGGGCGATCGATGGCTGGACCGGCTAATAACCGGAGATGAGAAGTGGGTCTTCTACGATAATCACCACAGGAAATCCCAGTGGGTTGGAGAAGGAGAGAGCCCACAGGATGTCCCCAAACCCGACCTTCATCCGAAAAAAGTTATGCTCTCTGTGTGGTGGGGAGTGGACGGCCCCATCTACTGGGAACTTCTGCCCGAGGGCAAAACAATAACTGGAGACCTCTACACTACTCAACTACGAAACCTCAAGAAAGCAGTCGACCGTTCGGCCCTGAAAGACAAGAAAGTTACTATCAACATGATAACGCTCGCCCACATGTTTCGAAACAAGTGAAGCAGGAGCTGATGGGATATGGATGGAATGTTCTCCCTCACCCCCCGTATTCTCCTGATCTTGCTCCTTCCGACTATTGGTTATTTGGCGATATGACACGTGCCTTCGAAGGAAGAAGCTTCAATTCCCGTGGAGCGGTCGAAGCGGCACTCAAACAATACTTTGCCTCACGCCCGGCTGGATTCTACCGCAATGGAATCCATAAATTGAGGGAACGTTGGAGACATGTTGTTGATAATGATGGACAATATAATTAATTATTCGGTTATTTTTTCTTTGAGAAATAAACTATTGAAAAAGTGACAAAGACTTTCCCGCCAACCTAATAATAGTCAGACTCCACTAGGTGGCGGCAGGGGGGTAATTAAAAATCAGGCATGAGACATGTGAAACAGATTAAGACTCGTTGACAAGTGTACATGAATTATGCTAGAACGACAAACTGCCGTTGGCAACCGACGTATTTTGGATTTTGAATACACAGTACCGGTCAATAAAACATTCACAAACTTGTTTTTCAGCTGGTTTAAACCTATTTCAGGAGCCTCGAGCTCAATTGTCCAGTTTCCGATCACTTGAAGTTTTTGCACTCACAGAATTTTTAAAAATTTCTTTATTTCAGCTGCTCAGCGATTTTTGATAGACATCCTTTTTTCACTTTTTTGTACTGAAATTTTAAAAAGCAAGCGTGCTTAAGAATTCAGAAAGCAGCTGAAAAACTAGGAATTTTCAAAAACTGAAAAATATGTTTTATAAAATACAATATAATTTTCAAAAATCAAATAAAATGTATTCAAATTGTGCATAATGTGTAAGACCAAACTTGGTCTGACAGATTTTTCCTCCAGGAAAATCGTCTATCGAGAATCGATAAGCAGCTGAAATGAAGAAATTTTCAAAAACTCTGTGAATGCAAAAAGTGATCGGAAACTTGACAGTTGAGCTCGAGGCTTCTGAAATAGGTTTAAACCAACTGAAAAACAAGTTTGTGAATGTTTTATTGACCGGTACTGTGTATTCAAAATCCAAAATACGTATGTTGCAAACTGCAATTTGTCGTTCTAGCATAATTCATGTACACTTGTCAGTTCCAATCTGTTCCACATGTCTCATGCCTGACTAGAGTTCAAGAAAATTCAGAATATTCATGAATAAAAGAAATTAGAACATTTCATAGAATTCTCAAAATTCCCAGAAAATTTGATTAACTGAAAACTTGTAGGAACTCTTGAAAATTCGAAATTTTGGGAAATTCAATTTATCAATGTTTCTACATAACGGATATTGTAAAATCTTAAAAGAGGAAACTTCTGCTCTCTGCTCCAAGTTTCTCGCAACTTCAATCCGACCAATTTCTTGATGACTTCGATGACCATGATCTCATTCCATCTTGAACATTCTCATTGGATCACAGAACAACATCTGCTGTCGATGAACATCACCTCAATTCGCCTTTTCAACTCCGAACTGTCCGGAGAAGCAATCAAAAAGTATTTGGCCGTCTGGAAGACTGGAACGTATCGTGATCTATTACACTTTTCGGTTGTCATGGCAGATGGCTTCGAGTGTGCTAAATCGCACTCTTCTGATGGTGATTCCCCGGGGAATGTGCACTGCATCCCCCGCAATCCCTTTCTTTGATTAAATTTTTTATCATGTAACCAGTATAAAAGCCCCTCTATTGTATCATTCTATATCGTTCAATAAACCAATGTAGTTTTAAAACATGGTGCATCGACCGGGAACCGAACCCGGGCAGCCCGCGTGAATTTTGAGAAGATTGCCGAGGGTCTTTTTCCACCAACTCATTAAGTAACATTGTTGATGAAACCAAAAGAATCGGTTGAAAAAGTGTGGAGTGTTTCTAAACTTTGTTTGGAGGTGATGTCTGCACCTTCCAAAAACGAACTCAGAAGCTCAATATTTCAGTAAAAAGAGTGATGGAAAAAAGTAATTTATGGTATTTTCTTCAATCTTTGAACACTCGAATTTCCGCTCTTAGATTTTCTTCTTCCGTGTTGATGTAAATTCTAATCACGGAACCAAGTCACTTTCATTTGAATTATTTATTTATGAATTGGATTGCTTTTGAACAATGATTATGAAATTTGAAAAGAATGGAAGCTTCAAAGTGATTTGAGGTTTCGAAGCGGTTATGCGAGTAACTCAAAGACTTGTTTCAAAACCGTCGATAATGTTCTGAACGTTCAACGACGGCCACATTCCAACAAGTTTTTAATTAATAAAATGTGTTTTGTTTTCTAGAATTGTCTCAGATGCTCACGGGAAGTCAATCACCTTCCAAAGAGCCAGCGGAGATGTCATCAGCGTCAAACTCTAATCCAAAAAAAAACTTGTCTCACCGTTTTTGTCGATGTCTACAACACTCATTGATTTACTATCCTTATTTTTCGATATTTCTTATGCTTTTTCCGCGGTCATTCTTATTTCTTGTAAAATGAACAAAAATATTTGGGACTTTCTGAAAAGTATCATGTTGTTCTGGCGTTTTCGAAGATAATCAAGAATATTTCGTAAATATCAGAAACATAAAAAAGCATCTTTCATGTTCCAATAATGCCTTACCGTAGATGCTCTAACTCGGAAAATAGGACACAAGGCTTATCACGATCTGTCTTCATAAGTTATTGTCTCGAAAACTTGTAAACTGGAAGAATACAGTTTGTCAAGTTCAAAAATTTTGTTAAAAACTGAATATCTGAAACTTTTGAAAATTTTGAATTCCAAGTTTCCGAATTTCACAAAAACCTAATTCCCTAGTTTCTGAATCACAAAATTCGTAAATTTATGGGTTTTCGAATTTCTCAATTTCAAATCTTTTAACTAATAGATTTTTGAGACATAGCGGAGATCATTTTTTGGCTTGTCGTTTTGTGGTTTTTCATCGTTTGTGTTTAGCCATGTTGTCTCCGGAGAGGCAACGTTCGGATTACAAAATTGAAACTCGTTTCACAAGATTCTCAGAGTTTTACCCTTTTCTCAAAAACTAAAATGATATCATCCCGAAAGTTTATTCGACACATTTGATAAATGAGATTCCAACTAAATACGAAACATGGGCTTTTAAATGAATTGTTGAGAATTGGGAAAAAGACAGTTGATATTAAATTTACAAATATGTAAACGTGAGATTTTGGAAGAATGAAAATAAAATAAACTTAATGAGCCTGGATAACCGATAATGAAATATAAAGGAATGTTGTGAATAAATATTGGAGAGGTCATCAGGTTTTAGCTTGTGATAGTTCATTCGCGGAACTGCTTGATGTACAACAGAGCATCCTTTGGTTCGTCGGTGTAGAAGTTTTCGATAATATCTTTACCTTTGACAAATCCGTGCTTTTCGTAGAACTTGATAGCGCGTTCGTTACTTCCCTTAATAAATATTTTCTGTTTAGGTTGCATAATTTCCTTTGAGTTACCTGCAATTGCAAATGGTACGCCTTGATAGGTGTGAGAATTTGAGCAACTCTGAGTGCGTATTCAAGAATGATTGTGCCGATGCCGCATCTGAAATGTAAAATGAACAGACAAGTTTTTAAAAGTGTAACTCATAATCTATTATTTACTTTTCTAACCGCACAATAATTACGGAAAATTACCAGCTGCTTTTTTTCAAAATGTAAAAACAAAAAAATATAAACGATGAGCTATATTTTGTTTTCATGGTTGCTTATTGCTTATACCGAAATATCCCATGCGCAAAGCTTCCTGTTGCAAAACTTCTGAAATCTAATAAACTCGAACTCACTGCTGATATGGCTCCAGAACTCCAAGATTGAGGAAAAACGTTCCATCTCCTTCCTTAATGGGCATAATCAGAAGTCCTCCAACGGCGACATCGTTGTAATAAGCAAGACGTGCAAATTCTTGCGAACGACTAGCAATGAAGTACAGTTTCTCGTTGAAGATATAGTTGCAGACAGCATCGTTGATCTTCTTGAATTGCTGAAAATCAAATATTGTTTACCATAAAATCATTGGTCACGAAAACGTACCATACAGTTTTTGATAGTAATCGGTTCCAGATATACCTTTGCATTTCCAGCGATTCTAATCGGTTTCGTTTTGCCATCGTAAAACTTTCTGATCATTTGAGCATTTTTGTTGATTTTGAGTTTAATCAACTGTTTGACCACCTCATTCTCCTCTGACTCCGTCTTTTCTTGCTCATAAGTTTGATCGTTTTCTAAATGCGGGCTAGATGACTCCATTGGTAAACTTGTGATGACTGAAAAAATTATGCTGATGGTGGAGAAAAAGCACGAAATGAGAGCAAAAATATAGAAAAAAAAAGAGAGCAACTGGGAACGACAACCCACACAAGAATGAGAATACCGAGGAAGGGAGTAGGTGAGGCGGGAAGAGAAGAGAGAAGAAGGGGGAAATAGTGTGTAAATAGAGAGAGAGCGCGCATGGTTTAGCGAGAGCGGAGTGTCGTCGTCGAAATTACCTGATGACTAGGAACGAAGTGACCTCTCTATGAAACGAGAAAACTATTACCATTGTTTGTAAAGAAAATGGAAATGAAACATGGAAATGTTTTTTTTTTGAAATGGTAATTGTTTTCCATAGCCATCGTGAACCCCGATATAATTTTCAAATGTTTTTGATAAGAAACCGGAAAATATTCCTCCGAAAATCACTTTCCTATGGGGATTAGACATTGCTGAAAATTATTTTCAGCATATTAGAATGTACTTCGTTCTAGTTTTCAGCAAACTCTCAAGAGACCGTTCTAGAACGTTCCCTTGTCGGATAAGATTTTTTGTTGATTTGATGTCTCAAGTCAAATAAAAAATGATTCTGATGTTACAGATTTTCATTCTCTGAATTTGAAGGATTACGTTAAATTAAACAGAAAAAGCAAAGAAAAAGGATAATCAAACAAAAGAATCATGTTGAGATCTGGAAGAAAACTCAAAAAAACGACAATCAACGACACAAGTTAACGAAAAAGCTCCTAAATCCTATTCCATTTCGACGGCAATTTCTTCGCATCCTGACCCAGGCGGTGGTGGCATTGGTGGCCACGTGAAGACACGCTGGAGATGTGTTGGTAGATCCTCATACGGAACACGCCCATAAGTGGGCTGAAGAGAAATAATATGCAAAATATCAAGAAAACAAATTACTCACGACAGACTCATCCCACCACACACTCTGCGAGAATCGCTCAAAAACTAGGTAGAAATTCTTGACGTGACAATTGCCGTAGCATAATTGTTGTTGAAGTCTCAGCGAATTTCGAATGTCTTCAGCGAGAAGTTCGTTGGGTGCAATAGAACATGTTCTGAACTGGATCTTAAAATTGAAAAAATGCTAGTTTCTATTGGACTTTCAAGAGTTTCACTCACATCAGTTTTGGGTTGATATTCTTAATTTTGTGTAACTCAACAGTGACACGAAACTCCTGATCTGTGCCAGCTGGGATAATTGCAGTTGGAGGGGTGACGGAAACGAAGACGTGTTTGTTCCAGGCAATAAAGACGTCAGACTTGTTGTTGTTGAGAATGGTGACATCAGATGTTAGGAAACCAGCATTATACTGAATCTACAAAAATGTTGATTGATTGAAAAACATCTACAGTAAGAAAAAAACTGCTATGAACTCACCTTCACATCAGGATTAAATTCGAATTTGTCCAGCGTGATTCCGTCGGTGGTCAAAGGAAGAGTTCTCATCATCTGAACATAATATTTAGGATTACCTAGTTCTGTCTTGGAAATCTGACTTAGGTGAAAAACCAAACATTATATTGAGTTAAAATCTGTTTTAAATACTAACGATGTCTAATTTATAGTTATAAGAGAAAGGAAAACTGTTAAAACAATTATTTTCAAGAATTTTACAATCAAGAATTGGTATCTTCAAAAAGAAAATAACAAACTTATCCATGATGCTCACCATACCATACACTCTGAAAAATTTAAAGAATTTTAAGAGAAAAGAAAGAGAATGACATTCAAAAATGTAACAGATACAAATTGCAGTATGAGTTATACTGTTTCAAATTAAAAATAAACTGGAAATCGTTTTTAAAATGATACAGATTTTTTATTCGATTTGAAGAAGTAATGCCGCATTGGCCGGAATGTCACTGGAAAAAATGTGGGGAAGTCAAGAATGGGCTCGTGTCCTTACTCCGGCCCATCTACAATTCGAAACGACCCTAATTTACAAAAAAAAGGACCTCAAAAGAAAAACTAGGAACCAGTAGCAAGACATCTATTACAAAAAAGGGGGAAGAAAAGAGGATTCAGATCATTATTCTGAAGAATGGGTAATCATTTTGGAATTGAAATAGAAAAAAAATAGTCAGAATAGGGGAAGAATATTGGGTTTCCAAAGTTAATGAAATTTCTAGATTGGATCTAGGGATGGGGCGCGAAAATATCGAAACATTCTAATGGATTGAAAAGAGAACGTTTTGAAATGAAATTCAGAAAAAATAGTATGTGAATCTCTCACTTGATGTCTACAAAAAAACCGGAACACAAAGAAAATCCACATGTTCCGGATTTGATCACTGATAGGAACAGTGGGAAAGAGAAAAACACAGGGTAGTCTACTTTAAGAACGCAAATAGAATAGTTGATGAGGAGAACAGGGAATTAACAAAGAGAACTTTTGTCTTAATCTCTCTTGAGTCCAGCAACAGTGGCAAAATCGGATGGATCCTTGATTTGAGAATACATATCCGCTGGATACTGCTTGTGAACTCGTCCAACGCAGATATCGATCGTTGATTTCTTACAGAACAAGCAGATTCCATAGTCTTCTGCTGGATCATAGGCACGTCTTCTGACAACAGAAACGAGTGGCAAAGCTCTGGCGATGATTTTATGCGTTTTATGCATGTCCGATTTCCAATTTGGATCAATGTTTTCCGGAACGTTTCTCCACTGAAAAAAATTTTGACGGCTTAAAAATTCGACTTTTTTCTGAACTCACGCCACTAATGCAGTTGAGAGTTTCATTGACGGTTACGAAACGTCCGGTGTCAAGAATCTTCTTAGCAACTTGAGCCAGGAATTTAACGTCGTCCATTGCATTGTGAGCATGTCCTTCGAACTTGATTTCAAAGAAATTGGACATTTTTTCTAGGTTACTCTGGAAATGTTTCATTTTCATTTCTGTATTGAAACTCTAAAATTAGGAAACTTATGTTAGAAATACCGTGAAGCCCTATTCTAAAACGAAACCGAGGAATAGAAATAACTTACGCGTCCAGCAATTGAAAGATACTTTTCTTTGGCGATGTCTTGGAAAATTCTATTTATATTTATCCATTGTCTGAAGATTGCCGGAAAATTTTCCTTAATGAGCAGAAACTGATATTGTGCCAGACGCCACATATCTTGGCGACCATCGCAGGCAAAAGCGAACTTTCGCTCGTCCAAGTTGTGCTTTTTGAGCCACTCAAGAAATTGTTGATAGACAACTGAAAATATGTCAGCCTTGTCAACAGCATCTTGTTGAATTCCTGAAAAAAATATATAATTGAAGATTCACAGCAAACTTCAAAACTACCAGTCAGCTCAATACAATATTGGCTTAATTTTTGATTGACGACTGGTTTGACCAGTTTGTTGAACACAACATCTTCTCTCTGCAAATTAAAGTTTAGTCATAGCTGATTACCTGTCTAGTGTCTAATGAAAAAAAGCAAAACAAAAAACTCACGATAAGTTTATCTGTGATATTAAGCACGACAACACTCATCTGAATAATCTCAACCGGGTGATCAAAAACACCTTCCTCGCAAGTTGTTTCAAAGTCAAGGATCAGGAGATCATCGAATGGGCAACTGTACTCTGAAGACATTTATGCCTGAAAAATTAATAAGGCATACTAAGAGAAAAGAAAGAGAATGACATTCAAAAATGTAACAGATACAAATTGCAGTATGAGTTATACTGTTTCAAATTGATAATGAATTATAAATTGTTTTTTAAATGGTACAGATTTTTTATTCGATTTGAAGAAGAAATGCCGCATTGGCCGGAAAGTCACTGGAAAAATGTGGGGAAGTCAAGAATGGGCTCGTGTCCTTACTCCGGCCCATCTACAATTCGAAACGACCCTAATTTACAAAAAAAGGACCTCAAAAGAAAAACTAGGAACCAGTAGCAATACTATCAGAAAATAGGGGTAGAAATGGGCTTATGCCATTAGTCTGGAAAATAAGTAATCATGGTGAAATTGAAATAAGAAGAGAATAAAATCAAAGAGAAGATAGCCTGATGGAAATTATGGTCGCAAAGACATTTTGTTACGACGTCCGACGTGAAGTTTGAATGGCTTCTCCATATTGTACTTGGCAGAGTTCTTCAGAGAATACAGAATACTCTCGTAATTGACAACGTTGTCAACAGCGTTCTCGCAGATGATTTTGGCAATGCCCAATAGGAAGCGATTCTTGCGTTTTAGGATACGAGCCGGGTTCTCATGCTGAAAACAATTTGTTACAAATTCAAGTTTCCAAAGCCCTTATGCAAGAACATTTTATAGAAAAATGATTTACTATAAAAAAAATCAATTGAATTATAGAATGTACTGAAAATATTTCTCCTCTTTTCAAATGATTTACCTCTTTTTGAGATAGACTAGAAAATTTTAATTATTAACACATAAATGTAAATTTTTAGCTGTATACATTCATGCTAGTTATTCCAAAATACTACTTTTTGAGTGGTACAGCAACGAAATCCGGGTTTACAGTTAAATAATATCGCTTTTAGAATACTATGCTATCAAGACATAATATCCTTGGAGGGAGAACTTTTCAAAAAATGGGTGTAAACAGAAAACTGAACCCTATTTTATGAAAAGAGGAGTATTTAAGGAAAAGTAAATTATTTTTCTATTCAGTTGATTTTTTAAAAGAAAACTATTTTTTTTAGGTTCTTCAGGTCTGAAAACTCACAAACTGTTGTTTGAGATCGGTTCTTTGCTTGCCAGTCTCTGCTTGGAATGGATTCAATCTGCGGAGCTTCATCAGAGTATAAACCAACATGACAAAGTCGTCAGTTTTGGATGGTTTCTTCCCAATTGCCATTCCAAGTGCAGCAGAAGCAGGATCAGTATACACGTAGTCGTCGGCTGAGACTTTTCCAATGAATCCGTGGGGTTTACGGAAGAAACATGCCATCCCGAAATCAATGAGTCTAATTTCAGCTGCCTGAAATGATCAGATTTCCAAACTGAAGATACGACAATCAGGTATAGCATTTAAATTCACAAAAAAACAATCAGCGAAAAAATCCTTCAGAATTTTACAAAAAAGATTTTCAGTCCTAAGCTTACCTCCCCAACCAAGGCGATCATCAAATTTTCCGGCTTAATATCTCTGTGAATGATTCCAAAATTGTGGACATCACGGAGAATCTCAGTCAATTTGTGGCCAACTTTAGATGTGAGTGATTGAGAGAAGAGCTTGTTTTCGGCAAGCGTGACCATATCCACCATATAAAGATCGAGAACTGAAATGAAATTTTTTTCTGAATTTCGAGAATTCATTGATCTCACCCAAGCACAATTTGTTGCGGTACGTGAAATGATTTTGAAGCTTCTGAACTCCAGGTACCGGTGCCAGAAAAGTCAAAACGTGCACCTCGTTCAAGTAATCTTCATCTTTTGGATCAGATCCACCAATTGTTTTCAGTGCTTTCTCACGCAGATCGACATAGTCGGTGACCTTGAAAATCACTCCGAATCCCCCTTTTCCAATTCTTGCATTAACGTGATATTTACCATCAATAACCTCTCCAATTACAAAACTCATCTGAAAAAATAATACAGATGAGTAACTATCAATTTTTTGTTCAAACAGAGGTGTGACTAAAAATTTGAAATTCTGAAAAATACCGCGAATAATGACTGGTATTATTTTTAAAAAAAAACGATATTCAAAGACTTAACAAATTTGCTAACTGCGGATATTAAAAAACAGAAAAAACCGATTCTAACGTTTCCAGAATTTCAAATTCTATCGATCACACCCTTGTTTTTTACGTCTTTTCAAAATTCTCTTGGATATATTCATCGATAAAACTCGGGAAAAAATTTTTTAACCAGTATTTCTTACAATTTCTTCCAAACTTACCCTCAACGATTGAGAAGTTTCAGAAAGTCAAAGAAAAGAGAAGTGACGGCTGAAAATTATAAATTTAAAGAATGAAGCGTGCTGAAACTAATTTTTTTGAAATAAACGGAATAGAAACTATTGGAAGAAAGAAAGGTCTAATTGAAATGTGAATTTCAGCCGAAAATTCAAGAGTGGGCGGAGCTAAGGTCCAGTAGACAAAATACTCAAAGAAGCATGTATTTTATAACTATTTGTTGTCCTATTTTTTTGGTTTTTTGATAGTTTTCGTAGGTTTTATTGCAAATTTCGCAATTTTTGCAGATTTATGTTAAAAAAGTAGATTATCGATGAAATGTATCTTTGAGCAAAATGGGCCTGAGAATAATTACGAAATATATATGCATCTTTGATGATTTTGCTACCAAACCTAAGCTCCGCCCACCTTCGAGTGTTTTGCCGCAGCGCGCATTGAAATCAAAAAAGGGAAATATATCTAATTTTTAAGTCTAAATAGAGAATATCAAAATTTTTGAGCTAAACTGATGATAAGTGCAAATAATTTAGCTAATCAGATTTAAAAAAACTTTAAAAGTTAAAAACGTTCAGATTCTAATCCTTATCTGAAACTTGCTATTTAAAAAATTAGAAAAACTATCCGAGAAAAAATGTTTGAAAATACTAAGTGATTAGAACTTGACGCTTTTGTTTAATGCAGTCTCAAGTTCCGAAGCTCAAATTTTAAGGAGTTTAAAATTTCAAAGTCTCAAAAAATGACTGTATTGTGAAAATTATTTCTGTCAAAATTTTCAAGTTTTCTCAAAGATAATAGAATGGAAATAAAATTTCCGAAAGTCGACTTGTGGTTTTTTCTGTGTAGCTTCTTGAACAATGGTGAGAATCCATCTGATTTCCAAAATTTTCCACCTGAAAAAAAACTATATCAAAATTGAAACTTGAAAAAAATCGTAAAGTGAAACTTCACTGTTCTTTCGAAATACGTCGACTGCGATGAATTTGCAGACGAGCTGCTGAAATCCTGATTAATATTTCTGGAAAAAAAACGGAGTCCAAAATACAGAAATATGAGTCCAGACAACACAAACAGAAAGAGTCCAAGGAAAGAACATAGAAACCTCAGGAAAACAGCGGATCCAACCAGTCGACTGTCGTGTAAAATCCAATTGAAGTCAAAACCTAACACACGAAGATGGCAATGAAGGCGTGAAAAATTTCAAAATTGGTTGGGAGAGACATGTATAAGAAGCGTGCAGTCCATCGCGGTAAACTGAAGATCCCGACAACTCGAAAAAGACCGAAATATCCGCCTAAACCTAATCGGAGCCCTAATCCTAGTCCAACAGACTCCCACAATCCCAGACACCAATTGAGCACCCACTTGCTATTGGCTGGATGTGGCATACGAAAATATGATTTCATTCAGACTATATCTGAATAAATCACACGCTCATGGAATTAAAATGGCGTCATTTTCTCATCATGCTGAATAGCAAGTGGACTGACTACCGAAGGCATCGATCGCATACCACATTATCAGTCAAATTGAAGATTTGAAGGAAAAATCTCAATTATTTTGTGATTAGATGTTTCCTGAAGTCACCTAAACTTAGTTTTTTTCCCCACACATCTAATCACACAATAACCAAAACTCTCCCAACTTCCTCCAACGACTGATAATGGCGTTTTGCCTCTTCTTTTTTAACAATCCTCCTCCTTCCATCTTCGATCGGTCCATTCCTCGAATGTTGAAATATGAAAAAAAATAATATAGAAATGATATTGCATCAATATGATGCACTTTATTCTCAAGCCTTTTTCAAGGCGAGTTTATTTTTCAGCGTCATTCTTTTGATTGAATTTTTCAAAATTACGTCGCTGTTTATATTTAATTTTATAAAATCCAACGCCTTTTTTTTTGAATAAAATTTTCCGAAATTTATCGCTTTTTTTTAGATTCGCATCCCAAAACCTATTTTTCATCTAAAACTGAGTTCTTATTTCCCCCGAAATTTTAAAACTCCCGAAAAAAAGAGCAAAATATCACCCGCAATGGAGTATTTATATTCATCCCATTAATGGAAAAAAAGTCAGTTACTATTTCATTTTACCCCCTTCTCTTCCCACCGCGTGCATTTTTTTCAAACTCACCACCTGAAATTCAAACCTAAGAAACCTAAGCGTCCTAAAGGGACAAATATAAAAAAACTAACTTCCACTCCAATCGAAGTGCCTGACTTCTAATCGATATCCGAATCACTGATGCCATTCCATCGATCGGTTCCACCACTCTCCTTTTCTTCGCCATCACCAGCCAGAATCCCGTTTATGAGGAGCCACAATTCATTCGCCACACCGATTATCTTAAATATTTAATTCAAATTATCTTTTTTTATTTATTCAATTACTTTAAAAACTCTACTTCCGTTTTGAATTTTGTTCTAGTAATTTGAGTATCGAGTTTTTTGAAATTGGAAAAAAAAATTCATTTTTTGGTGGTTTTTTGTAAATTTCAAATGAAAATTTTTCGAAAATATGTTCAAAAACGAAAATTGTTAACATAGTTCGTAGTTTTTCATTTAATTCACTACTTCCAAAGCAGTTCTAATTATCAATTTAAAACTGTATCTTCTAGTATTTTCAAAAAAAAAATTTTTTTCATAAAAAATTTTTTTTTTTTGGAATCAAAAATATTTTTTACTAATTAAATATTTTTCAAACTATTTTGAAATCTAATTAATGTTTTCTTTTGTTTCTTATTTCATCCAAAACTGTAACAAAACTCTCATTTTTAAAAAAGTATACCTTATTGAACTGTTCTGCTTCAGAAGATTCATATTTTTGGTGTCCCTGTTGATTCGCCGTTTTTGCCGTTGTATATCTTGAATATTTCCAATATTTCCTGCAAGAAAACCATAATTAATATAAAACTGTACAAAAGAAACAAGAAACGAACGAACGCCGCAAAAAAACGCGCGCGCGCGGAAGAAGCGGGGAGCCGGGGGGAGCGGGAGGAAGAGCGGAGAGCGCACCAAAAAGGAAGAAGCGTTCACACACGAATGAACTCCCTCCTCATCGACTGACCTTTGCTCTCTGCGTAGTAAAAAAGGAGGGGGGAGGTGGGATCGCGCACCACAGTTAGATGGTTAATAACTCACGTACCATCTTGAATTTTCAAGACGTTTTTGTTTGCACAGAACCAGAATCATGTGGGAAAAAATATAGGTTGAAAAAAAAATGGTCGCGGTCCCTGGTACGTGGTCCCAGTACTAATTTTGCCCTTCCGCAAAGAGCGTGCACCACACTTCATTACATCAGAAGAGGGTGCTAGAAAAGGAAAACATAGAGGAAACTTATATGCCCGTGATCAGAGAAACGTGGGGAACACAATAGAATATTCAGTTTATCGAAAAACAATCGGAATAAAAATTTCAGAAAAATTTCAGCACATTTTGCCTCTCCAAAAAAATCATAAGGGTCCCCCCTATGGTGAAAAAAATTTTTTTTGGAAAATTTTTTTTTGATGGATTTAGGTAATTAAAGTGTGCGGAAACAGTAGAAATCAGTATTTGGTTAAAGACTATCTAAACTAGTTCACAATGTCGCATTTCTCTTTTATGATAGTTTTCTATTTTTTTCCGGCCTTTTGAAAAAATTTCAAAAAAATCCGAATTTTGCCAAAATGTGAATTTTTTCGCTAAAATTTTTTCTTTTATTTTCAATCTGAAAACACATTTGCATCTTTTTTCGGGTGATTTGCTACATTCTACAGGAAAGATTGACGCTTTAGTTCTAACTTGAAGAAAGTTACAGTCAAAACACAGTTTGCGTATTTCTTGCTTGTCAGTACTGTATATATTTGAGAAGTGCCTTTTCTGGGTAGTTTCCAAGAAAATTGGGTTAAAAATGTTGAGAAATACATTTTGAATCCCACTCACGTTTTTAAATTTTGGAGCGATGAAAAATTGGAAAGCGTGGTCGAATAATACCTTCGTTTTTCATCATGTAAAAATCACATCAGCTTCAGAACGATAATTTCTTTTTTAGATACCTGCACAATGAAAAGTAAATCCTGGTTCATCTCATCAGACTCCTTGTTGTTCCGAATGTTGACATTCGCCGTGGAATGATTAGAATATTACGGAATCTACAAAAAATCAAATCGAAGCTTGTCCTAAGTGATTCTATCAATGGTTGATCCAAGATTTGTCATCCTAAAATAAAAAGGATAACATTTGAAAATCATTATTTGAATTATATTTTGAACTTCTAACTTAGAACCAAAATATACACTCAAAGGTCTATTAAAAATCCAAACAATGTCTAATTGTTTGCTACGAGAAAAAAAAACCAAAGAAGTGTCTTCAATAGTTCAACAATCATTATCAAAAACTGAATAAAAAATTCACCTGTCCGGTAGGTCTTCTCTTCTCTCTTCTCTTCTCTTTATCTTCTCTTATCTTCTCTTATCTTTATACTTCTCTTTATCTTCTCTTTATCTTCTTCACCCTCTTTCCAAGTCTACAGGAGAGAAATCTCCCCCGATAAATACATGCAAACGAAAGTGGGTGACAGTAACAAACGAAAGTGGGTGACAGTAAGAATTTAAAGTGCGCGCCAACAGACACTTATCTGTTTTCTCTGGGCATCTCCCCTCGTGGTCTCTCTCATCGTTTCCCCTTCAGTTCTTGCTTGGGGGTGCGTTCACACTGGTGACGCCTCCATTTGTTTTAACTCACCTTTAATAGGTTGATTTATTGTTGATTCAATAAATAGTGTTTTATAGGAATTCTGTGTTTTAGTGTCTTCTAGTCTTCAGGTTACACAGGTCTCTTTGAGTGCATAGAGGTTCTGTGAGTGCATAGCGTTTGTCTGTGATTCTCACTCTCTCTCTGCATCTCGTTGTTTTCATTAGTGTCTTTTAGCAGTTAGTGTTTCTGGAATCCTTTTTCAGTTACATTACTTGGGGGCCAAAGGCTTTTTCCGGAACTTTTTCGGTCTTTTGTGTGAATCTTCTACTTGGTTACGTTCTATCGCTTTTTTGCTCTTGTTTGCTTCGTTTCTATCAGTCTCTTTGTCGTTTTCACCCGTTTCTTTGCCGTTTTTATCGATTTTCACTGAGAAGGCGTTCTGTCCGGCCACCGGCAGCTTCTTGCCATATTCTCTGCGATTTTCCATCTCTTGGAAATTGAGAAGGCGTTCTGTCCGGGCACCGGCAGCTTCTAGCCACTTTTCTCAGTTTGCGGGAGTGAAATTAGCTCGATTAGCTAAGGATCGGAGGACATAGTACTGGAATCGACGTCGCGAGTGAGTGGAGAGGAGTGGTGAACGATTCGCCAGCGTGTGTGTGTGAGGAATTACCGAAGTTCGAAGGAGTGTCGAGTCAAAAATTGGAAATTGTTCGATTTTGCCAATTTGGGATTTCAATTGTGTGTCAAAAGAAGGAAGTGTTTCAAAGAAGAACTGATTGCTTTTCAACAAGAATTCGTGAAGTTTTGTGTCGGGAACTGACTTTTCGCCTGAAAATCAGCCATTTGGTAGCAATTGTATCAATTGCATCGGTATTTTATCGATTTGTTGTGCTCAAATTTGCTTCTTCCCGTTTTCTGCGCAAAATAGCATCTCTACTTGGAAAAGTGTAAAAATTTGAATATTTTGCAGCAAGTTTCGGAGGAACCAATGGATGACCTTCTGGAACCGCCGACTTCGTCGAACGGGATGGAAACATCAACGTTGCCGCAGAATCCGAACGAGTCGCTAGTCAACGAGCTACTAAACTGGGAAATGCCAAGGCCAGTGCAAAAGGAGACGGTGTCCGATGATGTGGAAATGAAAGAGGTTGAGGATCGGAAGGGAGCGGAGAAAGCTGAGAAAGCCGGAGGAGCCGAAAGAGTAGAGGAAGGGGTTGCTACGGAAGCTGAGAAGAGCACCAAGGTAAGAATGGTGTGGGAAAAACAGCGCTGTGCAGAAGAAGATGAGGATGCAAGAAAGGAAGCACTGGATAATTTGATGAAATATGCAAAAGGATCATTGAGTCATTTGGAAGGAATTTTAAAACCGTTAGATAAGCGCATTGAGAAGAAAAAATGGAATGATTGAGTTAAAAAATTCCGAAATTGTCGAAATGAAACGCATCAATGCCATCTTGGAAAACGAAATTCTTGACTTACCGACCGATGGAAACCGGCTCGAATCGCCACGTCGCCTTGACTCCACGAAGGTTAAGGAGGTTACTGAGGAGCAAAGTCGTCTGGTAAGTTGGTTGGAGAATATGGATATACATGCGCTTGAAGACATGGAGGAGATATTCCGAAAGACTGAGAGCATCAAAAAGCAAAAAGCCACTCTAGATGAATTGGTCAACGCAACTGAAACTGAGAAAAACTGGTTACAGGCTCAACTCACAAAGCAGCGGCAGCAGTGGAATGAGGACAAACTGAAGATGAGAATGCTAAAATGGAAGAGCGAGTTCGGCCGTATGAGGAGGAAGATAAGTGGAAGGTGGGAAATTCGCAATCGAATTCTTACTCGAGAATCGGTAAGAACAAAGAAAGTACGGATGAGAATAGTGCAAAAAATGGCTTTCAGACACAGGGAGACGCTTTCCCATCTGGACCATCAACTCGTCGACGTATGCCAATGGAGGACAAGTGCCATATGCAAGGTGAGTGTGGAAATAGTGAAGAGTTGGGAGAGAGAAGAGAAAGGCCGCGCATGATGATGGAGGATGGTAACCTGAGTTATGGGGCGCATGGAGATGAAGGGAATATGAAGAAGAAGTGAAGCAGGGTTATTATCAGGGAATGACAGAGGAATGGGGTCCAATAAAATCATAGATTTTGACAGAGAACGTTCGACCAGAGAGAAACGAGGAGAACCAAGCTACGTAAGATTTAGGGACTTCAAAGCTAGCAAGTTTCTGGATGAGAAGTTGATGCTGTACCTGGTCGAAAGCTTTGCGGAAATCGAAAAATACGACGTCTAGTGTATTGTATTTCAAAAGAGTAGCTTTATAATTCGAAAAAAATTGAACTAGAGAGGTGGTGCAGGATCTGTTGGAGAGAAAACCATGTTGAAGACTACTGAATTGATGGAGGAATTCCCATTTGATGCGATCACATACCAATCGTTCGAAAATTCGAGTGAATGGGTCAATAAGCGAAATATTGCGATAGTATTCGGGCGATGAAGGAGGGCCCTTTTTTGGTATGGGAACGACTACTGCGTGTTTCCAATAGTCGGGTACATGTGACGTGGAGAGTGAGTCAGAGAAGATAATCGATAAAGGTAATGCTAGTGGTGGCGCATTTTTTAATGATAAAGTAATTGGCCGAATGGGGAGAATAGCCACAACGAGGCGGGAGTTTGCGAAGAAGCTTCTTAATTATCCAGGGATCGAAGATTTCAAGGTCAGAGCCAGAAAAAGGAAGATGCTGATGACTTATTGCGGGAGTGATGGATGCGGATGAAGTGAGATGATTATAATTAGAAGAGAATGTTTTGGTGAAAAGGGTGGATTTTTCGTGTTCAGAGGTTATAAGACAGCCATTAGCAGAAAGAGGTGGGACTTTAGGTGAAGATATAATTCTACTTTTGAAGAGGGCGCGGGCAGAACGACAGTGTGGGGCTGAGAGGATTCGGAATTCGTCACTTACCATTTTCTTATTGATTGTTCGAGTGAGAGGTTTGATACGAGTTCGAACATGGAGAATTTTCCTGGGAGCCGTAGTTGGAGTTTTAAGAAGCTTGGAGTGGAGTAGAGGTGCCTTGCCCGTTTAAGCTTTCGAAATGGTAGAGAAAAGGGTTTGGATTTGGGTGGAGGAAGCAGAGGAGTATGATTACGAATAAGTGTGGAAAGAATATCAATAAATTTAGTGAATTTTTCGGAAGGAGAAGGCAAAGTACTAAATGAGAGGTCCCAGTCGATGGTGGCGAGATCGGAGTTGAGGGAGCGCAAATTGCATTTCTTGAACCATAAACGAGGGCGAGATATGGATGGAGGTCTTCGCCTTCAGGTTCTCATCGTATACGAACTTTCTGGATGCACGAAGGGTTTCGAGTTCGGAACGGGTCAGGTCACGGCGGGCTCTGAGTTTGGGCTCGATGGTGTTCAGGAGTGGCTCGTCGTTCTTGATCTTATTGAATCCTTTGAGGAAGGTGTCACGTTCGGATTTGGAGGAGAACTGCAATTTGAGAGGACGGAAACGAGAAGAGCAAACGTGACGATACAACGTGACGAGGGCACGTTCGATCACCGCTCTAGTAGACTTTTCCAAGAGTTGATAAGCCTGCTT
>NC_013491.2:7449731-7461135 GCF_000004555.2 Caenorhabditis briggsae | reverse complement strand
TCCATCCCTAGTTTCTGACTGGAACTTTGATTTATTAATAAAATAAGGGAACTAAAATCAGTGTTGTTGTTTTTGAAACATAAAAAATTGATGTACTGAAAAACGTTCATCATCGGAAAAGTAAAAAACTTGTCATCATCATTTCGAGCTATCACAATTTCCCTAATGGTCTTCAGATATGTGAAAATTGTAGTCTTCCTCTCCTCATTTTTCTGATTGATTCTCTCTACGTAATTTGATTAGTTGTCTTGGAAGTGGCAGACACGATGACAATTCAATTTTTTTTCGTTCTGACTTTATTTACCCGTGAAGAACTGAAATAGATAATTTTCAATGAGAGATATTTTGGTTATGAATAAAATACCAGGAATAAGGAAAACATAAATTTGGAACGAATTGAAAATCAAAAACATAAAAGATCATGGAGCATTTTACCAGTTTGGATTAATTTGCAGTGTTGTGAGTGAAGAATTCCGATGATTCAAAATTGAGATAAGATTGAGGGTGAAAATGTGACAGGTCAGCTTTTGCTATCATAAATTGGGTAAAGACAATTCAAATTCAAATTTTAATTGGAAACTGGAACGAAGAAGCTGATATGACAGTAAGTGAGAAGCATCTAGGCAGAAGGGTCTGTGAAAAAGTAAGTGAGGAAAGATTGAGATCGATTTGAATGCGTGATAGGATAGACAGGTATTTTCCCAAGAAACCACCCTGAATTCTCAAACGATCTTTTGCATCGCATGCATTGTACTTATCTGAATGTATTGCATTTCTGGTATCTTAAACGGACGTAGACGCTTCTTCTTGTTGTCATCATTCACAGACTCTGAATAGAGATTCGAGCTCATTAAAAGTATAAAAACGAAATCAGTGCGAGAATAGTAAGAAATTCAAGTTCAAGATTCAGTAAATGCCTTCGGCATGGGGCTCAAGTTAACTGGTTATTTTGTAATCATATATTTTAGAACTGTTCAGTTCGGAACATTGGGATCGTTTTTGAGTTTTTTAAATACTGATAGGAAAATTACAGAGTGGGAATAACTATAGCGCCCAAACTTTGAGTAAGCTCTGGCGCTAGCGAAACCGTCTGCTTTGCATACTCTAATATATTTTCTCCATTTTTTTTGCTTTAAACTATTTCTGACAGTTGGTTATTCCAACTTTGGAGGTAATGGTGACTGTTTTACCATACCACATGCCTAGTATGTAGCGCGCGAAAAAGGGGTGAGAACTTTGGAGATCGCTAAAAAAACTTGGAAACAGGAAATCAAGGGTCAATCAAACCCTTGAGTTGGGAACTTTCAAGAATATAAAAAAAGCGGTCATCTGATGTTTGAGACGACTCCTCAAGTCGTCTAAGCCGTGAAAGAGAAAATCAGAAGGAATCAAGAAAGAATCATGAAAAAAATGGCGTAGTAGTTTAGAATGTTCCCCAAATCAATGATAAATATTTTCCGAAACCAGCTCCATATGATTTCATATTGAACGCAAAAAGGCGCTTTCTTAACAGACCGTAACAAGAGGTTACAAAGGAAAATATCCAAAGATCTCCTTTGAGGCACGCGCTTTAAAACCGTTTTTCACAGGTGGAGTTGTTCACTATTGAGTTAAACAAGAACTGCCAGAACAATTGAATCGTGGCTATGAATTTTTATAGTGCATGTTGGCGTTTGAAAATTCTAAATGAGACTTCTCACCCGGTCACAATCATCGTATTCGGTGAGATATGCTCAAATGGTAAAATTTGTCGATTTTGGAGCCAAGCCAACAATTTTACATCGAACGGATTTTGAAGTCGGAAATGCTGCCCAGTCCCAATCACGTCTTGTGAACGGCAGTTGGACATTCTAACAGTACGGAGTGCCTGCAGACACTGCTAAGCTCACTCGTCAGTTGTTCCAAGCCAATTTTCCAGATTTCCTCACTAAGGATTAATTGCTAACTTCCAGTCTGATACTCAACCCGACGAATTTTCTGTTACAGGAACACTGGATCCAATAAGCCTCCACAAAAAATTATCCTCATTTGGGAGCCCTGAATAGATCCTTGACAGCGGTATGGGACAATTTGGACGTCAACTACCCTAGTGCCGTAGTAGACTCATTCTTGAAGAGGCTTCGAGCTGTTATCGAAGCGAAAGGAGGAAGGCTCAGAAACTGTTAATGACATCTTTTTTGTTGTATCTTAATGAACATTTCGGTTGAATTTCAGAAAAAATCTTTCAATTTGACCTTTTTACACTGTCTTGAAAGCGACGCTATATTTATTCCTTACCATGTAAAAAAATTGTTTTCCAGAAAAAACCAAATGAATAAATGAGCTGAAAAAAACGGAAAAAAGAATCCCCGTGTCGGCACTTTAGAGTATTGTAATTTCCTTGGCTCTTTATGACAAGGGGGCCCATGAGAAAAGGGGGGCCCATGGGAAAAGGGGGGCCATGAGAATAGGGGGGCCCACGTCAAAAGGGAAAAAAGCCAAGGAAAAAAGAATCCCCGTGTCGGCACTTTAAAATTATCTTTCTGACAAAAGTGTATCAAAAATCATCAGAAAAGTTTTGAGTTATTCGGAAGTCGGGCCGGGAAAATTTCTCTCTGCCAGGGCCAACCCGGGCCGGACCAGGATTTAGCAAGTATGATTATTACGCTTCTTTCGAAAAAAGTTCCATTGATAAAACAGCGAAACGGCAGCTGCAGACGGTGAGAGGAAGAAGCAAGAAGTGGACGCCAGACGGTTAGACGGAAAAGCGAAATGGTGGCACCAGAAGTCTAGAAAGACACATGGTAGAGCGGCGCGGAGGACAGTCGTCTAGAACCGTCCGCACGCGCGCGGTCGCTGCTTCCCTCCTTTTCCATATAACTCACGGACACTGACACACTCACAATCACAACACACACACACACACACACACACACACACACACACACACACACACACACACACACACACACACACACACACACACACATGTCTTCTGTCTCCGCTTCCACACCTTCCCCGCTTCCTCACTGTATCGGCTTTCCGTGCTTCCTCTCACAATCCCTCTTCTTGTGTTCTTTTTTTCTCCATTTTTATTTGTTTTTTTGCGCTCTCCTCTCTTTCTCCCTCGTGTCATTCACAGAAATGTATTCTTTTTGCCTATCTGCTACTACTCGTTATGAGCCTTACTCTCTTTTTTTCTAGAAACTTTTTAGAAAAAAAAGGAGGGTAAAAATGTAACACGTGAGCTTCTGATATTATGAATTCTAAGGTCATGGGTTAAATTTCGCACTCTAAAATTATCTTTTCGACAAAAATTTATCAAAAATCATCAGAAAAGTTCTGAGTTATTCGTAAGTCGGGCCGGGAAAATTTCTCTCTGGCCGGGCCAGGGCCAACCCGGGCCGGACCAGGATTTAACAAGTATGATTATTACGCTCCTTTCGAAAAAAGTTCCATCGACAAAACAGCGAAACGGCAGCGGCAGACGGTGAGACGAAGAAGCAAGTAGTGGACGCCAGACAGTTAGACAGAGAAGCGAAATGGTGGCACCAGACGGCTAGACAGAAAAATGGTAGAGCAGCGCGGAGGACAGTCGGAGGTGTGTGCCTTCCCTCTTTTCCTCTTTCTCTTTTCCTCCTTCCCTCTTTTTCTTTTCAACTCACGGACACTGACACACTGTATCGGCTTTCCGTGCTTCCTCTGCCAATCCCTCTTCTTGTTTTCTTTTTTTCTCCATTTTCATTTGTTTTTTTGCGCTCTCCTCTCTTTCTTCCTCTCTTTTTTCTCAATTCCATGGTTTTCAATCTGAAGGGAAAAAATTCAAAAAAATATATCCCCGAAAATGCTTTCAAAATACGAAAAATGGCGAAGAAGTACGGGTATTTGAGTTCCTGTGCAATGAGAAACTTTGTCGACAGCCAGTTGTCATTTACAAAATAAAGCTCTATTTTTGTTTTAGTCTGAAACTGTTAATCTGAAAATTTTCATATTTTTCGATAATTGTTAAGATTTATATTTGGCACTTTTTGAATTATAAAAGCAAATTGAATTACCCTTTTTTTGGTGTACAAAAAATGAATAATTGATTTTTGTCCATTCAATTCTGAATTGTCATATGGCCTATCGATTTTACCGGGTGCGATTGATTTTTTCTTTCCCTTGAGCACGCGCACCTCACCTGAAAATAAGCTCCGCCCCCTAACCCGTCATCCCTATAAAAGGAAATCACATCTGTCGTTTAGTTCAGTCTTCCAACTTTTTTCTTTTTTATGTATCTCCTTTTTCTATTGATTTGATCACCGCAAAAATTTATTGATTTACCTTTCTGGCTATAGACTTGATTTTTAGTTCATTTTTCAGCAGTATCGCATGTTTTCTGCGTATATGAGGAGATAAAACAGGGTTTATGGCAGTCACTTTTCAATGTGTGTCAAATAGTGTGTATTTTGTTTTGTCTATTTTTCAAATTATATATTTTTTCGTGTCACTGAGCAGCATTTTGCTTCGTTTTTCCAATTTTCTACTATAAGAATCAAAAATAGTTTTATTTTTATCTGATTTGTAGTTTTTTGTCGCACATTTTTCGTTTCTATAGAAAATTTCCTACCGATCTTTTACTGTGAAGGAAGGTTTATGAGTATCTGACGGGAATAGCAAAAAAGGAGATTAATTTTGAGATACGTTATCGGCAGTTTATTTTTAAAAATCAACTTTGAAAAAGTTTGTTTTAAAAAATCAACTCTAGTCTGCCAAAGATGCGCGTTGCGGCCAGAATACAGATTGAGGAGCAATAACAAAAATGGCGACATTTTTTAAAAGTGCACCCGTTTTCGATACCGTACCTCAAAATTAAGTTTCTTTGGTCGATTTTCAGTTTGTTTTCTATTAAAAAAAACTCAAAGAAAGATTCATGAGTATCAGACGGGAATAGCAAAAAAGGAGATTTATTTTTAGAAATCTTTTTTAGTGATTGTCAAAAGATAAGCCTGTAGCTGCATTTTCGGCCGCAACTCGCATCTCTGTCAAACTACAATAACAGAAATAACCTTCTTGTTGACTCTCATGTCTTCTTCTGGTTTTGTAGTAACTTTATTGTATTTCTGTGCAATAAATTGTGTGTCGCCATGTAACTTTTCTACTTTATGAACAAAAGTATGTATTCCAGGAGATGTTTCTTTAAATTAAATGTATTTGGTTGTATGATTCACATCGATTATCTTTAACTTAACGAAAGTTTTCACTTGAAACAGTTTTCTTTTGTACAACGTCTTCCTATTTTTTGCCTTTTTTTCACCGCTGAAATTTTGCTATTCTCTAGTTTCCAACTTTCATTCACTTTCTTACACTCATTCTTGCATCAAATTTCAGTTGCGCAAAATAACAATGCAAGGAAATCAATCGTCTTCCAACTCGGATCAAAAAAATATGAAAACCGTCGATGACGCTACGCAAAAGAATGAGAAGCCCACTAGCTCCAGTGCGGGGGCTACAAAAAAAGTAAGTTATTATAATAAGAATTTAAAAAGTACTGAAAACTAAAAAAACTGTTCAAAAATTGACCAATTTTTGTCAAAAAATGACTGAAACAAAAATGAAAACTTTCAGCGTGAAGAAAACGAGATAGAATTTAAGTTTTAACACAAAAAAATGCCCAAAACAGCAATAGAAAGTTGTTCCAAATCGAATCTAGTCATTATCTCCATCGAGCAAAATTTTCATTTTCTGACCAAATATTGCAACAGAGTCCGAAATAATTTTTTTTTAAATTTAGAACTGTTCCAACCTTCTGAAAATAATAACAATGCTTAAAAACTAGAAAAAAAAGCCTGGACAACTGGCTTTAAGTTGAGTTATAAAGGAAAGGTGCCTTAAGCACTATCAAAAGGCAAAAAATATATTTAAAAAACCGGAACTAGAGAAGACTACAATGCCAAAGTTCACTTAGTCGCTAACATCGGACACCGAAAGGTCGGGGTTCTAGAATACTGTTCAGCATAGAACAACACAATTCTCAAGCCATCAGAAATATGGTGACTCATAGGCAGTGTGTGTTTTTGAAAATCACTGTTCCAAAACTCCGCACTACGAATTACTTCGTTTTTGACATTTTTGTGTTACCTGAAGTTTTTTATATCGAATTCTTGAAAAGTTTAAAGCTTGTTATGAAACGTATGTCTCTATTCGATTCAGAAAATTTTCTGAAAACTGTGGAAACAATCCTTTTTCAGTTTTGAAATTTTCAAAAGTTATTCCAATTCAAAAACCCAGAATTACGAAAATTCAAAAAAAAATCAGAAATTTAGTAGTTTGGAAATCAAAGTTTTTTGAATTAGAAATTTTAAAGTTCTTAATTTTAGAAGCAAAATCAATGGACCTGGACACCAAATTTCCCCGAGTACCCAGTGACGAGATTCCCTAAGGGTGTTCCTCAAGGACCAAAAAGAATTCCATCTTATACAGTTGAAGATCTAGATAAAGAATGGTCGAGAAAGGAGCTTCCTAGTCGACAGTGTGGAAGATATGCTCAATACGACCCGGAATCTTATTTCGAGCAGGAGCTTTTAAAAGAAACAAATTGGAAGAAGTTTCTGAAAGAAGAAAAAGCGGCCCGAAAATCGTAATAATTTTATGCTTTTTTCACTCATTAGCATTCCAAAACATGCTTTCGAATCTTTTTTTCTCTCTTCAAAGTCTTACTTTTCAAATTTTTTAAAATGAATTTTCCTGTCATCTTCTGATAAAATAATCTCCCTCCCCCAAATTTTTTTTCGAAACTTACCCTCCCCAATTTTTCTCTCAATTTTATCACTAATCGACATTTCAATAAATCAAAAAACATAATTTCTTCGAAATTCTTCATATAAAATTTGAAAACAGGTCCAAGTTCAAAACGTGATGTTCTCATTTTGAAGAACGCTTTGAAATTCTTTGAATTTCTGCCTGAAATAGTCGCAAAATGATTTCAAACTGCTCGTTTTGTTGTGTCCTTCGAAATGAGACCCCGCATAGACTCCGCCCATTTTGATTATAGGATGGAAAATTGAGCGTAGCCTAATTTACATGAAGAATAGTGGAGCTTATTGAACCTCAAAATAAGCTTAACTTAGTTTTTTGACAGTTTCTGAACTGGAAGTTATAGTATATTGGAAAAAAGCACCGCCCATTCTAAAAAAAAAGAAATTTGTTCTGCCTGAAAAATAAATTTTGGGAAATTTTACGAAACCTAGTCATGCTTATACTCATTTTAAAGCTCTTTTTTGAAGGGTTTTTGTTACGGACAAAATTAAAATGGTCTATTCTGAACATTTCGCTTCCAGTCCAATTTCTGTTTTGCTCATTTTTTGAAATTTCAGAATTTTTTGGAAAAAATTTCACTTGCAACTGAGGCTTGCAGAAAAACTGTGGAAGTTCAAAAGCCATATTCATAAACTTTTACCTTGGAAAACCATTTTCCTTCCAAAAATCAACTGAATTATTTTCCGAAAGGAAAATGGGAGCGTGAAAATGTACTGAACATCATTCAAAAAATTTCCGGTTTGCAGGGTCAGAAAATGGTTTTTGAACAAAATTTTCTTGAAAACTATTGAAAAAAATTTCTCATTTTTTGTCACAGTACTTGAAATTCTTAGCACCATCCATTCTTGTCATTTTTGTAGAAAACGTAGTTTTTATGTACGAGAGCAGCAATTTTTAAGTTTCAAATTTGATAATAATGTACTTAATATATTATTCTACTAAAATACAACTTTTTTAGAATCTAAAAAATTATAAAATTGACTGTAAACATGAAACAAAATTTCAGGGATTTCCAGAAAGATCCCAGAGATTCACAGAAAGATCCCAGGGATTTCCAGAAAAATTCCAGGAATTTCTAGAAATACCAGGCATTTCCAAAAAAGAAAACAATTTTACTTGAATTTTGACGCCTTTTCAGTTGATTTTTGAAAAATAAACATATTTCCAAGAAAAATGTTCATGGAAAGACAAGCTATGTGTCTGCGTCCACGATGTATTGTTCACAATTTCAAAGTTGTCCAATAACATAGCATTCTTAGATCAGAAAACACAACAGCAATATTTCTAAATAAAACATTCATTGAAGTTTGAAAATGAATCAAAGATGGTATAACATAGTTCCACGGGGTGAGTAGGTACAAAACGGGTGGTTCAATTAATTTTAAGAATTGAAGCTAATTTTTTCTATTTTAATCAAAATGAAATAGAAAAGGGAAGATCAAGGAAAGGAGAATAATAAAAGTTGGATAGTATTGAAAAAAAATTTAGGTGGGGAATTTTCGAAAATAAAATTTGGGGGAGGCAGATTTCTTTTTTTTAATAAAAAGACACAAAAATTCTTCAAAAATTAGAAAAGTAAAATTCTCAAAGAATGTAAATAAGAATCGAAGGATGTTTTGGAATGCTAATGAGTGAGAAAAGCATAAAATTATTGCGATTTTCGGGCCGCTTTTTCTTCTTTCAGAAACTTCTTCCAATTTGTTTCTTTTAAAAGCTCTCGCTCGAAATAAGATTCCGGGTCGTATTGAGCATATCTTCCACTCTGTCGACTAGGAAGCTCCTTTCTCGACCATTCTTTATCTAGATCTTCAACTGTATAAGATGGAATTCTTTTTGGTCCTTGAGGAACACCCTTCGGGAATCTTGTCTGCGGAATTTCAGGAAGATGTCCAGGTATCCAGGTCCATTCGGAACGGTTCACAGCCGGACGCTTTTTGTTGTGACGTTTGTCTCTCTTCACTTCCGCGGAGGCTTTTTTGTGAAGTGGAATAGTTTCACTGTACTTGTTTCCGAGGTCCAGGATAGTTTTATCAATAGCCAGCCGGTCTTTCGTAGAATTCATGGCGTTTGAATGATTGGTGATATTGGTGGCTTTAAACTTCCATTCAGCCTCAGCCGTCTCCTTATAGTCTTTGGTGGATTTCTCGATTTCCAACGCTTTTTTAATATCCTCCTCATTTGCATGGATAAGTAAGAGTGTCTCACAAATACGACGGGAGTAGGAGTTCGATTCGCATTGATTTTGAGAGAATCTTCTTTTCGAAATCAAATCTTCGAGTTTTTCCTTGTGACTTGTTTCCAAACGCGTGAGTCTTTCCACTTCCGCCGACGCTTTTTTGTGAAGTGCAATAGTTTCACCGTACTTGTTTCCGAGGTTCTGGATAGTTTTCTTATCAGCCAGCCGGTCCTCTGTAGAATTGGTGGCGTTTGAATGATTGGTGGTATTGATGGCAGTTTGGACGTTGGACATGCTAGTCGTTTCTGAAAAAAGGAATGTATTCATTCAAAATGATTCTTCGAATAATGTCGGAATAAAATATTTAATTTTGATCAATTGGTATTTTTGAAATAAAAGAAAATTACCGTTTGTAGTAGACGACTTGGTAATTCCTCTCGAGGGACGCTTATAGATTCGTTCATATATGTTATCTGCGTCATGATCTTGTACATCTGAAAACAATATATTTAAGAATGTTCAACAAGTTTCCAATTTTGTAAATAACTGTTGCTTTTAGCGGTTTTTCTATTTTTCGGAAAAGGAAAAACAATTTCTAGATTTAAAAAAAGATTTCAAAGTTTTGTTTTTCCGTTTTCCAGGCTCTCTGTTTTTGAAGGTTCGATCTAGCTCAAAGTGAGAAGAAAAAATTTCGAAAACGTAGCTATAGAATCATTTTGATTCGATTAGTTTGTTTTGAATTTTTGGTATTTAGCAAAAAAAAAAGTTTACCGTTCAAATACGACTCGCAGGTTTCGTTCGCGCGACGTTTGCGGATGCGGCTATACATGTTTTCGGCATCATGATGTTGGTCGTCTGAAAAAAAAACTTATGTTTAAGGTTCATGGTCAAATTATGAATATGTTGTCTCACCTGGAGTTTGGACCCGGCTCCCATCTGGACCGATGTTGATTGGTTTATCCATTGTTGAATCTTCCTTGAGGAATTCGTGAACTGCTGTGTATTACTGCAAAATGTTTATTCAATTAGAAGAAATAACAATTATAGTTTGCGACGAATCAGACCATTCAGCTGTCGTTAAAATTCTAACAAGTTAATAAGAAAACAAAGATTCAGCGTCGGCGGAAACATCAGCTCGCAAAAAACAGAAGCATCTCCTCCAATATCAAAAATGTAAGTTTTCGCCCTTTCCTTATATTAGGTTGGCGGGAAAGTCTTTGTCACTCTGTTTGTTTAATCACTGTTCTCGTATATGGAGGCTGTGTATGATATCGACTCTAGTGAATAACAAGGTGATAAGAACCTTCCATATAAACAAGTCCCCATTTCCTTCCCTGCTCCTCATCTGTAATTGAAACGATATGTTTGTTCCCACTGCTATTCACATCAGACATGTTTTGATTTACCTCTTCCTATCTCACACCACGATGAAGGATTCGGAAACTTTCTTGAAGAATGTGTACAACACACATGCCCCTCACTACAATACTATTCGCAATTGGTTCCATCGTTTCGAAAAAGATGACTTCTCGCTCGATGAAAAGGATCGCTCTGGGAGACCCCGTGAGTTGGATTTGGACAAGCTGAAGCACGCATTGCAATCGGATCCATTTCAATCTAGCCGTGAACTAGCTGTCACATTCGGAGTTCACCATAGCACAGTCCTTGAAGGTTTGAAGTCTCTTGGAATGAGAAAACTTTTTGGTCGATTCATACCTCATCACNTGACTCAAGCCAACCTTGACCGCCGAGTCGACGATTCGATTACTCTTCTCACTCTCCACGCGGGCGATCGATGGCTGGACCGGCTAATAACCGGAGATGAGAAGTGGGTCTTCTACGATAATCACCACAGGAAATCCCAGTGGGTTGGAGAAGGAGAGAGCCCACAGGATGTCCCCAAACCCGACCTTCATCCGAAAAAAGTTATGCTCTCTGTGTGGTGGGGAGTGGACGGCCCCATCTACTGGGAACTTCTGCCCGAGGGCAAAACAATAACTGGAGACCTCTACACTACTCAACTACGAAACCTCAAGAAAGCAGTCGACCGTTCGGCCCTGAAAGACAAGAAAGTGTACTATCAACATGATAACGCTCGCCCACATGTTTCGAAACAAGTGAAGCAGGAGCTGATGGGATATGGATGGAATGTTCTCCCTCACCCCCCGTATTCTCCTGATCTTGCTCCTTCCGACTATTGGTTATTTGGCGATATGACACGTGCCTTCGAAGGAAGAAGCTTCAATTCCCGTGGAGCGGTCGAAGCGGCACTCAAACAATACTTTGCCTCACGCCCGGCTGGATTCTACCGCAATGGAATCCATAAATTGAGGGAACGTTGGAGACATGTTGTTGATAATGATGGACAATATAATTAATTATTCGGTTATTTTTTCTTTGAGAAATAAACTATTGAAAAAGTGACAAACACTTTCCCGCCAACCTAATAGA
>NC_013491.2:7439654-7448731 GCF_000004555.2 Caenorhabditis briggsae | reverse complement strand
TTTCCCCGAGTACCCAGTGACGAGATTCCCTAAGGGTGTTCCTCAAGGACCAAAAAGAATTCCATCTTATACAGTTGAAGATCTAGATAAAGAATGGTCGAGAAAGGAGCTTCCTAGTCGACAGTGTGGAAGATATGCTCAATACGACCCGGAATCTTATTTCGAGCAGGAGCTTTTAAAAGAAACAAATTGGAAGAAGTTTCTGAAAGAAGAAAAAGCGGCCCGAAAATCGTAATAATTTTATGCTTTTTTCACTCATTAGCATTCCAAAACATGCTTTCGAATCTTTTTTTCTCTCTTCAAAGTCTTACTTTTCAAATTTTTTACAGTGAATTTTCCTGTCATCTTCTGATAAAATAATCTCCCTCCCCCAAATTTTTTTTCGAAACTTACCCTCCCCAATTTTTCTCTCAATTTTATCACTAATCGACATTTCAATAAATCAAAAAACATAATTTCTTCGAAATTCTTCATATAAAATTTGAAAACAGGTCCAAGTTCAAAACGTGATGTTCTCATTTTGAAGAACGCTTTGAAATTCTTTGAATTTCTGCCTGAAATAGTCGCAAAATGATTTCAAACTGCTCGTTTTGTTGTGTCCTTCGAAATGAGACCCCGCATAGACTCCGCCCATTTTGATTATAGGATGGAAAATTGAGCGTAGCCTAATTTACATGAAGAATAGTGGAGCTTATTGAACCTCAAAATAAGCTTAACTTAGTTTTTTGACAGTTTCTGAACTGGAAGTTATAGTATATTGGAAAAAAGCACCGCCCATTCTAAAAAAAAAGAAATTTGTTCTGCCTGAAAAATAAATTTTGGGAAATTTTACGAAACCTAGTCATGCTTATACTCATTTTAAAGCTCTTTTTTGAAGGGTTTTTGTTACGGACAAAATTAAAATGGTCTATTCTGAACATTTCGCTTCCAGTCCAATTTCTGTTTTGCTCATTTTTTGAAATTTCAGAATTTTTTGGAAAAAATTTCACTTGCAACTGAGGCTTGCAGAAAAACTGTGGAAGTTCAAAAGCCATATTCATAAACTTTTACCTTGGAAAACCATTTTCCTTCCAAAAATCAACTGAATTATTTTCCGAAAGGAAAATGGGAGCGTGAAAATGTACTGAACATCATTCAAAAAATTTCCGGTTTGCAGGGTCAGAAAATGGTTTTTGAACAAAATTTTCTTGAAAACTATTGAAAAAAATTTCTCATTTTTTGTCACAGTACTTGAAATTCTTAGCACCATCCATTCTTGTCATTTTTGTAGAAAACGTAGTTTTTATGTACGAGAGCAGCAATTTTTAAGTTTCAAATTTGATAATAATGTACTTAATATATTATTCTACTAAAATACAACTTTTTTAGAATCTAAAAAATTATAAAATTGACTGTAAACATGAAACAAAATTTCAGGGATTTCCAGAAAGATCCCAGAGATTCACAGAAAGATCCCAGGGATTTCCAGAAAAATTCCAGGAATTTCTAGAAATACCAGGCATTTCCAAAAAAGAAAACAATTTTACTTGAATTTTGACGCCTTTTCAGTTGATTTTTGAAAAATAAACATATTTCCAAGAAAAATGTTCATGGAAAGACAAGCTATGTGTCTGCGTCCACGATGTATTGTTCACAATTTCAAAGTTGTCCAATAACATAGCATTCTTAGATCAGAAAACACAACAGCAATATTTCTAAATAAAACATTCATTGAAGTTTGAAAATGAATCAAAGATGGTATAACATAGTTCCACGGGGTGAGTAGGTACAAAACGGGTGGTTCAATTAATTTTAAGAATTGAAGCTAATTTTTTCTATTTTAATCAAAATGAAATAGAAAAGGGAAGATCAAGGAAAGGAGAATAATAAAAGTTGGATAGTATTGAAAAAAAATTTAGGTGGGGAATTTTCGAAAATAAAATTTGGGGGAGGCAGATTTCTTTTTTTTAATAAAAAGACACAAAAATTCTTCAAAAATTAGAAAAGTAAAATTCTCAAAGAATGTAAATAAGAATCGAAGGATGTTTTGGAATGCTAATGAGTGAGAAAAGCATAAAATTATTGCGATTTTCGGGCCGCTTTTTCTTCTTTCAGAAACTTCTTCCAATTTGTTTCTTTTAAAAGCTCTCGCTCGAAATAAGATTCCGGGTCGTATTGAGCATATCTTCCACTCTGTCGACTAGGAAGCTCCTTTCTCGACCATTCTTTATCTAGATCTTCAACTGTATAAGATGGAATTCTTTTTGGTCCTTGAGGAACACCCTTCGGGAATCTTGTCTGCGGAATTTCAGGAAGATGTCCAGGTATCCAGGTCCATTCGGAACGGTTCACAGCCGGACGCTTTTTGTTGTGACGTTTGTCTCTCTTCACTTCCGCGGAGGCTTTTTTGTGAAGTGGAATAGTTTCACTGTACTTGTTTCCGAGGTCCAGGATAGTTTTATCAATAGCCAGCCGGTCTTTCGTAGAATTCATGGCGTTTGAATGATTGGTGATATTGGTGGCTTTAAACTTCCATTCAGCCTCAGCCGTCTCCTTATAGTCTTTGGTGGATTTCTCGATTTCCAACGCTTTTTTAATATCCTCCTCATTTGCATGGATAAGTAAGAGTGTCTCACAAATACGACGGGAGTAGGAGTTCGATTCGCATTGATTTTGAGAGAATCTTCTTTTCGAAATCAAATCTTCGAGTTTTTCCTTGTGACTTGTTTCCAAACGCGTGAGTCTTTCCACTTCCGCCGACGCTTTTTTGTGAAGTGCAATAGTTTCACCGTACTTGTTTCCGAGGTTCTGGATAGTTTTCTTATCAGCCAGCCGGTCCTCTGTAGAATTGGTGGCGTTTGAATGATTGGTGGTATTGATGGCAGTTTGGACGTTGGACATGCTAGTCGTTTCTGAAAAAAGGAATGTATTCATTCAAAATGATTCTTCGAATAATGTCGGAATAAAATATTTAATTTTGATCAATTGGTATTTTTGAAATAAAAGAAAATTACCGTTTGTAGTAGACGACTTGGTAATTCCTCTCGAGGGACGCTTATAGATTCGTTCATATATGTTATCTGCGTCATGATCTTGTACATCTGAAAACAATATATTTAAGAATGTTCAACAAGTTTCCAATTTTGTAAATAACTGTTGCTTTTAGCGGTTTTTCTATTTTTCGGAAAAGGAAAAACAATTTCTAGATTTAAAAAAAGATTTCAAAGTTTTGTTTTTCCGTTTTCCAGGCTCTCTGTTTTTGAAGGTTCGATCTAGCTCAAAGTGAGAAGAAAAAATTTCGAAAACGTAGCTATAGAATCATTTTGATTCGATTAGTTTGTTTTGAATTTTTGGTATTTAGCAAAAAAAAAAGTTTACCGTTCAAATACGACTCGCAGGTTTCGTTCGCGCGACGTTTGCGGATGCGGCTATACATGTTTTCGGCATCATGATGTTGGTCGTCTGAAAAAAAAACTTATGTTTAAGGTTCATGGTCAAATTATGAATATGTTGTCTCACCTGGAGTTTGGACCCGGCTCCCATCTGGACCGATGTTGATTGGTTTATCCATTGTTGAATCTTCCTTGAGGAATTCGTGAACTGCTGTGTATTACTGCAAAATGTTTATTCAATTAGAAGAAATAACAATTATAGTTTGCGACGAATCAGACCATTCAGCTGTCGTTAAAATTCTAACAAGTTAATAAGAAAACAAAGATTCAGCGTCGGCGGAAACATCAGCTCGCAAAAAACAGAAGCATCTCCTCCAATATCAAAAATGTAAGTTTTCGCCCTTTCCTTATATTAGGTTGGCGGGAAAGTCTTTGTCACTCTGTTTGTTTAATCACTGTTCTCGTATATGGAGGCTGTGTATGATATCGACTCTAGTGAATAACAAGGTGATAAGAACCTTCCATATAAACAAGTCCCCATTTCCTTCCCTGCTCCTCATCTGTAATTGAAACGATATGTTTGTTCCCACTGCTATTCACATCAGACATGTTTTGATTTACCTCTTCCTATCTCACACCACGATGAAGGATTCGGAAACTTTCTTGAAGAATGTGTACAACACACATGCCCCTCACTACAATACTATTCGCAATTGGTTCCATCGTTTCGAAAAAGATGACTTCTCGCTCGATGAAAAGGATCGCTCTGGGAGACCCCGTGAGTTGGATTTGGACAAGCTGAAGCACGCATTGCAATCGGATCCATTTCAATCTAGCCGTGAACTAGCTGTCACATTCGGAGTTCACCATAGCACAGTCCTTGAAGGTTTGAAGTCTCTTGGAATGAGAAAACTTTTTGGTCGATTCATACCTCATCACCTGACTCAAGCCAACCTTGACCGCCGAGTCGACGATTCGATTACTCTTCTCACTCTCCACGCGGGCGATCGATGGCTGGACCGGCTAATAACCGGAGATGAGAAGTGGGTCTTCTACGATAATCACCACAGGAAATCCCAGTGGGTTGGAGAAGGAGAGAGCCCACAGGATGTCCCCAAACCCGACCTTCATCCGAAAAAAGTTATGCTCTCTGTGTGGTGGGGAGTGGACGGCCCCATCTACTGGGAACTTCTGCCCGAGGGCAAAACAATAACTGGAGACCTCTACACTACTCAACTACGAAACCTCAAGAAAGCAGTCGACCGTTCGGCCCTGAAAGACAAGAAAGTGTACTATCAACATGATAACGCTCGCCCACATGTTTCGAAACAAGTGAAGCAGGAGCTGATGGGATATGGATGGAATGTTCTCCCTCACCCCCCGTATTCTCCTGATCTTGCTCCTTCGACTATTGGTTATTTGGCGATATGACACGTGCCTTCGAAGGAAGAAGCTTCAATTCCCGTGGAGCGGTCGAAGCGGCACTCAAACAATACTTTGCCTCACGCCCGGCTGGATTCTACCGCAATGGAATCCATAAATTGAGGGAACGTTGGAGACATGTTGTTGATAATGATGGACAATATAATTAATTATTCGGTTATTTTTTCTTTGAGAAATAAACTATTGAAAAAGTGACAAACACTTTCCCGCCAACCTAATAGATATGAAAAAACAACTGGTTTGAGACAGCAAAAATACGAGAAAACAGCCGAAGTTGGCAAAAAAAAAAGCAGAAAAGGGGAGAACAATAAACGGGCTAAGAGAACACAGGGTGAGTGTTGCGGGAAGAGAGTGAAAAAACGGTTAGAAAATGAGAATTTTTCTGAGATAATGAGAATTTCGAAAAATCGAAAGATCAACAAGGGTGATAAAACATCAAAACGCTCACCCATAAACTAAAATTTTATTGAACTTGCTTAACTCCCATCTACAGGTGCCTCTCATGTACAGTAAAGCCAAAATTTATTCACTAGATTCAGGAAAAGAAGACTCGGCGGTGTAAGTGACCAAATGCGCACATAGAAATGACTTAAAGGAGGGCAGACAGCAAAAATTTCGGGGAAAATTTCAGGGAATGTGTATTTTGCCGTCGCGGTGTTCGCACCTAAAGCACGCAATCCCACGCGCAAACATTTTTATTTTTTTATTTCCCGACTTTATTTTTTTCAATTTTTAACGACTTCAAACATTAAAAAAGCTCTTTTTTCTTATTTATTATAAAACCCATATAAAAGTGAATTTTTTTATGTAAATTTAAAGTTCTATCGACCGATTATTTTTCCAGTCGCCGGTGTTTTTTATAGGCATGCGAAAAAAACTATTTTCTCTTCGATAACCGTTTCTTCACTGTTCCTATTTATCTCATTACTTCTCGTTATTACTCTAGGAATAAGAAACTGTTTTATGACTGGGGTTTTCAGAGACGTCTCCATTTTTACTGCTTCCTTCACCTTCCGACGACCAGCCCTGCACGAGGATTGTTTTATATATGTGGTTTTTCTTTCAATTGTTATGTCTCTTTTTAAAAATTAATTGTAGTTTTTTTCATAATTTATTTGTTAACATAATAAAACACGTTTCTTCATTTTCAACTGATTTTGGTACCTCGGAGCGAGGCCTCGGCGGCACGCTGGTAGCCCTTCAGAAATTCCGAGTTCAAAAAGTTCAATCAGAAGGAAACAAGGGAAGAAAAAAGTAAAAACACCAGCAGGGATTGAACCTCTGACCTCCTGAATACTAGCCTAGAGCGTACCCACTACACTACGCGTGTAAGAGGCGACCATCGCGTTTTTCACATTATGAAGCGACGCCGCAGCAGCAAGCTAGTGAAGAAATTAGGGTGACAAAAAAGAGCATTTTTTGAAGTGTTTTTTTCAGGTTTTTAAGTACATAGCTATATTTATACTTCAGAGTTATATCTTTTGAGTAAAAATGAAAATTTTGAAATTTTTGATGTCTACCCTCCTTTAAGAACCAAATGGACCATTCAGCTGTTGCGAAACTCCAATAAACTTATTAGTTTAGAAAAAGAAGATTCTACGGCGGCGGAAACAGCAGCTCACAAAAAAACGGAAGCATTTTCCTCTGATCGCAAAAATTCAAGTGTTTGCATTTTTCTTGTAAATATAAAATACACCTAACAAATACACCTAACAGAGCGAAAAGAAAAACAACTGATTTATGGCAACAAAAATACAAAGATACAGCCCGTGTTGGCATGCTGAAACCACAAAAAACGGAAAAAAGAAAGAATAGACGGACTGCGAGTGCATAAACACAGAGCGGGGAGAGTGGCGAGGGTCAGTGGTCCGTAATGGTTTCGTTGTGTATGCACCCTATCCTCCGCGCAATCGCATACTCCAACACACACACACGCCAATCGGTGGTGTGTTCTTGTGTTTTGCGCGCCAATTTGGGACGTGTCATTCTTGTTTTTTCGCTCGCCCGCATGGGTTTTCTATTATGCATTTCTCTCTCCGTCGCCGCCGAGTCTTCGTTTTCTTTTAAAATTGTCAGCTGAATAAGAAATCATCGTTTCTCATGGAAACTCTGAAAATCCCCATTTTGATAGTCTGAAAAAATATAGTGAATAGTTATCCAGTGAATTCGCTCATTTTTTGTGACATTCTTCTCACATAGCGCCGTCTCTCAGTTTTATTCTTATTTTTTCCTATATCCGTTACTTTGGAAATGTTTTGTTGTCCTCTCAATCTACGAGAAATGTGAATACTCTTTTTTGCAGTACTAACTTCTTCGATATACCTTCTAACAATCAACACCAGAAACCATGGATCAGCGCCGCAAATCATTCAAAACTGTCTACAACGGGTCAGATGAGAACAGAGTCCAAACTCCAGGTAAGAAAATGCTGTAAAACCCGTAATAAAAAGGGCAGGATTGGGGTCAACAGTGTTTTAATAGAGAACATTATTTTCCGATCTGAGTTACAAAAAAAAACCGACTTACGCGTCTTCAAAAAATTCTCAAAAACTCGTTTCTTTTTTTTTGAACATCACGTTTGTTCACAATGTTTGAATCAAGTGTGAAGGTTTCAAATTCAACCTTTTTAGACCATCACATCATGACTCCGACAACATGTCCAGCCGCCTTCGCGAACGCCGCTCAACCCGTTTTGGCGAGTTGTCTACTGCTAAAGGTAATTTTTTATTCAGAAACTATTTTTTAAAAATTAAAAAACGATATATACTGATCAAAAACTGACATTTTTGAACCGAAAATCACTATTCTCAAAATCATAATTTCCAACATTTGAGATTCAAAATCAACGAAATGAAACTTATTCAATTTTTCAGAAACTGCTAATACGTCTAACGTCAGAACAGTCACCAATACGCTCAAACAGCCAAATACTGAATATTCTACAAAAGACCGACAGGCACTCAAGAAACTTATCATCGCTCTCGGAAACAAGTACGCTGAAACTACTGTGCTCCACAGGAAGGCATCGATGGAAGTCGGAAAACTCGAGAGCCAGAAAAAAAAAACAAAAGAACAAAATTCAACAGTTGAAAACTTTGCAAAAAATGCATTTGAACAGAAGGAACATTCAAAATCGATCCTATTTAAATTCCTTCAGAAGTCGTTTCCAAGAAGCGCAGAATTCTCTCGAAGCAATTGAGAAAAATCTTCAGAAGGCCCGGAAAAACAGAGAATCCACAGAAGAAGATATGGAAGAGGCGGAGGCCGAATGGAAGTTTGAAGCCATGTGCTCTGGAGAAGCATACTATGAGGACGGCAAGTGGAAATGGCGTTATTGATTAATTTTCGATTTCTACTCTATTTTATTTATGTTTCACTTTTCTATATCCACCTACTTGAAATTATATTTTTCTTTCTTACTGTCTGTCAAAAATAAATTTCGTACAACGAATTCGTCGTGTTTCGTCTTTCGTTCTCGTTGAATATCATGGATATTTGAAAGAAAATCACACGACTCTTGCCATATTTAGGCAGATAAGAAGGGATTTTCTATGCAAGGCGAAAAATTCGAATCTATGGAATGGTTTGAACTCAAGAATCACAGTTTTGCTGTGAACGATTTTGTCTCAGTTTTTTTTGGAGAACTTCGTAAAATTAACATTTGTGAATGAATTTAGCAAAATGATATTGTTTCTGAAAATTTGAATGTCAACGAAGTTTCGGTCAAAATATTGACTTCTCTTCGAATTTTCAAAATTGAGATGTGTCGTTCATCAAAAATAAACCAATCCGTGATCACAGGAGTTATGGTCCAAAAAGTACCAAAAATGGTTGTATTCTCAAAAAATCGTAACTTTGTCAGTTTGAGCCCGATTGTTGAGATTTCAAAACCAGTATATATTAGGTTGGCGGGAAAGTCTTTGTCACTTTTTCAATAGTTTATTTCTCAAAGAAAAAATAACCGAATAATTAATTATATTGTCCATCATTATCAACAACATGTCTCCAACGTTCCCTCAATTTATGGATTCCATTGCGGTAGAATCCAGCCGGGCGTGAGGCAAAGTATTGTTTGAGTGCCGCTTCGACCGCTCCACGGGAATTGAAGCTTCTTCCTTCGAAGGCACGTGTCATATCGCCAAATAACCAATAGTCGGAAGGAGCAAGATCAGGAGAATACGGGGGGTGAGGGAGAACATTCCATCCATATCCCATCAGCTCCTGCTTCACTTGTTTCGAAACATGTGGGCGAGCGTTATCATG
>NC_013491.2:7438283-7439574 GCF_000004555.2 Caenorhabditis briggsae | reverse complement strand
GGTCTCCCAGAGCGATCATTTTCATCGAGCGAGAAGTCATCTTTTTCGAAGCGATGAAACCAATTGGGAATAGTATTGTAGTGAGGGGCATGTGTGTTGTACACATTCTTCAAGAAAGTTTCCGAATCCTTCATCGTGGTGTGAGATAGGAAGAGGTAAATCAAAACATGTCTGATGTGAATAGCAGTGGGAACAAACATATCGTTTCAATTACAGATGAGGAGCAGGGAAGGAGATGGGGACTTGTTTATATGGAAGGTTCTTATCACCTTGTTATTCACTAAAGTCGATATCATACACAGCCTCCATATACGAGAACAGTGATTAAACAAACAGAGTGACAAAGACTTTCCCGCCAACCTAATAGACAGACAAATTTATGGTACATACCCGATGCATAAAAGTGTCATCTTTTATAAAATTATGATTATAAAATTATGATTGGATCCTAATGGCCTTCCTGGCTTTCTTTTTGGTCCCTCCGGATTTGCCCTTGATCTTTCAGAAGAGGTCGTTGGCTTGGGATTCAATTCCGGGATAGAAGGAATTGGGACGGTCTGGGCGTTTTTGAATCCGGGCAACCCCCGTTGTGTGGTCGAGAATTCCGGGAAGGGGTCTAGAGCGGATGGCAGAGCAGAAGCTGGAGGAAGATTCTGAAATTTGAAGACTTCAAATTTTTGATTTGAAAAAACTTATAATTCTAAGATTCCCAAATTCTTGAATGTTAAAATGAAAATTAGGAGATTTTAAAGGGGGACTCCGACCAGAAATTTTTATTGCATTAAAATGTGTTAAAATTTATCTATTTTTCAAATATTATTTGCACAGATAGAGACCACTTCATTTTTATTCACATTTCTGATTTTTCTTTTCTGAGAAGTGCCTCCCCGTATCACAGTTTACAGGGCCATATGGTGTTCTTTTATTTTGTTATTCTTTTTCTGCAATTTTCACTGTTTTGCGAACGCTTTCTTCATCAAAAAAATTTTTTGAGTGAGAATTGTTAATTTGTTAATTCATAGATTTTCAGGCAACAGAACAATGAAGAGAAATCAAGAGTCGCTGCCTCATTCCGATCAGAAAAAAAAGAAAGTACTTGATGACGCAACACAAGAGAATGAGGAGCCTACTAGCTCCAGTGCGATGGCTGATGAAAAAGTGAGTTATTGGAAATAATGTTAACAACAACAAGAAATATGAAAATTCTGATTTCATTCTTGTATTTCGTCTGTAAGAGACTATATTTTCAGCAGTCACCATCAAAAGGCAAAGAAGGGTACCGAGCTCGAAT
>NC_013491.2:7391157-7437283 GCF_000004555.2 Caenorhabditis briggsae | reverse complement strand
TTCTGAATTTTTTGCAGGTGCATCGCGCTTGTTTATTTTCATCTGGAGTCGAGAAGCATGGTCCTCCTGAACAATTTTTATCGTAATATGTAGCCAGAATTTAAAAAAACCCACCACATAGATTTTGACGCTATCTATTGTCGTTTTTTGAATTTCTGTCTTGATGGCTCTCTGAAAAGAAACGTTCCGATTACTCACCTGATTTTTTTGAACATTTACCTTCTTTGCAGAAATGGCAGTTGAGAAGAGAACTAGAAGAAGGACAAGCGATTTGAAGGTGAGCATATTTAATATTCAAATGAATATGAAATGAAAATGAAAGGGAAAGAATAGAAATAGATGTTTTCGGGTAACCAAGGCAGCCAAGTTCCGAGATTGATGAAGGCAAAATTTTGCAATAGCATGTGTAGTTTCACCTTTTGCAAAATTATTTTTGCAAGAATCCAAATATAGGGAAAAATTTCTTTAGGGAAAAATAGTCGAACACTGCCAAATCTCAAATAGAGATAGGACGTCATTTGAGAAAATTTGAACCGTTTTTTATCCATACTGATATGCAGAGGATCGTTATCTTCATTTGACATATGTCTATAAATTAGCCGACCAGACCATTCTGGATGTCCGGTCATTTTTTTTCCTTTCCACAGATTTCTTTTTCAATGTAAAATCGATTGTTTTTTCTCTTCAATGTTAAATCCAAGGATGTCATAAAGACTATTTTATTTGACCACATTTTACGGCCAAAAATTCGGGGGGGGGGGGGGGTACAATGATTCGGGGGTACAAGGAGGTACAACTGATTTAGGGGTACGAAATTGGTGATTCGGGGGTACAAAATTCGTGGGTACAAAAATTCGGGGGTACAACGATTCGAGGGTACAATCTACCAATGATTCTGGGGCTTATTTCATTTAGGGGTACAACGTTTGTGATTCGGGGGTACAATTTTTTTGACGAAGTTTCTGAATTCCTGAATTTCAGAGCTTAAAAATCTCTGAATTTTCAGAATTTCAGAACTTTGGAATTTCAGTATTTAGGAATTTGAAAATTTCGGAACTTCAGAATCTGAGAATCTCAGAATCTCAGAATTTCAGAACTTCAAAATCTCAGAATCTCAGAACTTCGGAACTTCAAAATTTCAGAACTTCAGAATCTCAATATTTCTGAACTTTCAATAATTACGGCAGAAATTTTCTTCATTGTCTTCAGAATTCTTAGAATTCGGAATCTGAGGATTTTGGAACTTCAGAATCTGAGAATTTCCAAATTTAAGAATCTCAGAATTTCAGAACTTCAGAATCTCAGAATTTCAGAACTTTGAAATCAAAGAATTTCAGAACTTCAGAATCTCAGAATTTCAGAACTTTGGAACTTCAGTATTTCGGTATCTGAGAATTTCGAACGACAGAAATCACTTCTCATTGTCACATTGTTCTTTTTGACAATAAGCTAAACTTGACAAATTTTACAAACTCAGTTTTTTAATGCTTAATTTAAGTTCAAAACCCAGCCGATACTTTCCTCGATGCCAAATTTTCTCAATTCCTTGTTTTTTTCAATTCTATTTCAATTCCCTTCGTTTCTCAATATTCCTTCGTCTTTTTCTCAATTTTTCTCAATTTTCCTCAATTTTCGCGGTAATTTAAATTTTTCTCCTTTTTAAACAATTTTCTATATCATTGATTAAAGGAAACAATCACAAATTAGCAATTTACCAACGAAATTCGAAAATCCCAAAAATTAGCCCAAAATGAGCTATTTTCTCTCGAAAATTGTTCGAACAGGCAATAAAACATTGCAAAAATTATAAAATTAATTTTTTTCGACCAGTTACCACGAAAATTCGAGCAAAAATGATGAAAAACGAAGGAAAACGGAGAAAATCCTAAAAATAAAGTTTGCGAGCGATGACGTCATCATGGCCGTGACCGAGCGGGGTTTTCTCTTTCATGGGAAAATTTCGCGAAATTGAGATCTTTTCGCAATTCTCATTTTTCTCCGTTTTCCTTCGTTTTTCATCATTTTTGCTCTAATTTTTGTGGTAATTTATCGAAAAAAAAATCAATTTTATAGTTTTAGTAATGTTTTATAGCCTGTTCGAACGATTTTCGAAAGAAAATAGCTCATTTAGGGCCAATTTTTGGGATTTTCGTTGTTTGTGGGAAATATCTAAATTGTGATTGTTTCCTTCAATCAATAATCTAGAAAATCATTAAAAATGAGAAAAATTTAAATTATCGCGAAAATTGAGGAAAATTAAGAAAAATTGGGAAAAACGGAAATTCGGAAAAAAACGAAGGAATATTGAGAAACAAAAGGAAATGAAAAAGAATTAAGAAATAAAATTGGGCAAAATTGGAAGTGAGGAAAGTATCGACTGACATTAAAATCCGATTGTAAAATTTGTTAAAATCATTTTACAGTTCTCCATTGTCTTTCTTGAAATATTGAGATTCTGAAGTCCTGAAGTTTTGAAGTTCCGATGTTCTGAGATTTTGAAGTTTTAGCATTCTCAGATTCTGAAGACCCGAAATTCTCAGATTCTCAGATTCTGAAGTTACGGAATTCTCAGATTGCGAATTCTGGAATTCCAAAGTTCTGAAACTCTAAGAATTCTGAAGTTCTGAAATTCTGAGATTTTGAAATTCTGAAATTCTGAGATTTCGAGTTTCTGAAATCCTGAGATTTCGAAGTTCTGAAATTCGGAAATTTTCAGATTCTCAGATTCTGAAGTTCCGAAATTTTCAGATTCTCAGACTCTGAATTTCCGAAATTCTCAGATTTCGAATTCTGAGATTTTCAAGCTCTGAAATTCTTATTGAAATTCGAATTCAGAAACTTCGTCAAAAAAAATTGTACCCCCGAATCACAAACGTTGTACCCCTAAATGAAATAAGTTGTACCCCAGAATCATTGGTACATTGTACCCCCGAATCGTTGTACCCTCGAATTTTTGTACCCACGAATTTTTTACCCCGAATCACCAATTTTGTACCCCTAAATCAGTTGTACCCCCTTGTACCCCCGAATCATTGTACCCTCCGAATTTTTAACCACATTTTACTTATACCTGTTATTGATTTTGCCACCGGATTCTAATTTTTTTTACTCTCAACAGAATCCGAGAAACTCAGATAGGGTGACTTGTTGTTTGCCAACATCCGAGTCTTACTTCAACTTTTTGATCAATCATGATTTACACAGGAACACAAGTATGGCTCAGTTAATTCTGTTTCGTCGTTCACTTTTCATTTGCTTCATGCGCTTCCTTTTTGAGACATATTTCCAAAAATATTGGAAGAAATCGGTAAGACTGTTTTATACTTTTTTCTCTCCATGGCCCCGATTTTTGAATTTCTGCTACTGATTTCATCATCACAGTTTAAGTTTTACCACTTCAAACCTATATTGAAAGACTCAATCGTCACCTGAAAACCATTAATGGCTTAAAACCGACAATTTTCCTTAATCGTGTTATTTTTTCTTTCCAGTCAAACCTTTTTCGAAACAATCAGAAATCACAACTTTCCCATTGAGAAACAATAGAAATTTCGTAATAATCTATACTTCCCAGAAGGTCACATTAAAGGCGCACGCTGTTTCCTCGTTGGGTCTCGAGTGGACGCGCGCGATAGATAAGATCTCTTGTAGAGACGCAGGTGGCCTCTTCAGTCGACATTTGTGTCTCCTCGCTCATTTGACTCTCTTATTGGACGCTCTCTTTCTCTTTGTTTTGCAGTGGGGAGGTGTTCTAGGAAAAATCGATCGCGCGTTTTTCGTATACTATCCGAATCCTTTTTTGCGTTTCATACATTTTTCTTTTCTCAATGACTCTGTTTTCAAGAAAATTTATTTTAAAAAGGCAGTGACGCTTTTTTTCGCTTCTCATAGACTATACTACTCTGAATTACTTTTGTCATAGAAATTGTTTTTCTTCAAGACATTTCAAGAAAGGTATTTAGTTGGTTAGCCCGAAAAATAAAAATCAATATTTCTTACAAGACCAAATATAAGGTCTACGCTATTTTCTCTTCGAATCCCGAGTGCGCTGATTAGATTGTCAGGAATCTGTTTTTTTCTGTCGAATCAGATCAGATCATTTATTTTCTCTATTTTTTTTCGATATTTCGCAAGACGTTAAGAAAAATATGATTAGAATTTCCCTCCACTTTTTTTGTCAAGTTTGTCCAATTGAGCGCGCCTACATCAATCGTCGGCGAGATTAACTATTTTGAGATCTAGCTATTTTCTTCCCATTTTCTCTTGATTGGCATCGATTTTTTTCCCATTTTTGGTCGCTTTTCTCAGAATTTTGAGAAAATTGTCTATTTCTCCTCCTTTTCATCGATTTTCTCAAATTTTTTCGCCGAATTTTGCCGTGGCGCCCGATTTTGAAACTTTGCTGATGATTTCAATGCCAGATTTCGAATTTTATCACTTCAAACCTATTTTGAGAAATTCATTAAAAAGCTGAAAATCATTCATGAAATTTTATTCAATCATCTTTTGTTCTCTTTCCAGTGGGGCCTTTTTTAAAACAATCGATCGACCAGAAATCAAAATTTTCTAATTTAACAAGTTTTTGTGATAATCGATAATTCCCAGAATGTCACATTAAAGGCGCAGGCTGTTTCCTCGTGAAGTCTCGAGTGGTCTAGCAGATATGCAGGTAACCTCTTCAGTCGACATTGGTGTCTCCTCGCTCATTTGCCTCTCTTAATGGGCACTCTTTTTCTCTCTGTTTCTCAGTATAGAAAAATCAATCGCGCGTTTCTCGTATCAATTTTGATACCAACGAAAATTCTGTGGCGTTTTTTTGGTCATAAACAATTGATTCTTGTTGACAAATTCACTATACGAATCCTTTTTTTGTGTATCATTCAACTTTCTTTTTTGATCTCGTTTTCAAAAAAAAATATATTTAAACAGAGTCAGTGACGCTTTTTTTGTTTCTCCAAAGTTATACTACTCTGAATTACTTTTCTCGTAAAGAATCAGTCATTTTTCTTTGAAAGTTTTCGAAAAAAGATCTTTAGTGGGTTACCCAAAAAAAATAATAATCAATATTCCCCACGAGACCAAATAAAAGGCCTATACTGTTTTTTTTTCAAATCTCTAGTGCGCTCATTATGGTCAGCAATCTGTTTTCTTCTGTAGAATCAGATCAGATTCCAATCATTTTATTTGTTTGCCCACTTTCCTTCTTTTTGTGCGTCAGTGCTCTCTTCAACAAGACTTCCTCTAAATATTCGATATCGCTGTAAAACCAACGACACGTTTTCATCGATATCGAATTCCACAGAAATGGTTTCTTGCGAAAGGTTTCACTTTCCTACTAATGGTTGCTTCCTTGCTAACGGTTTCTTGCTGATAATGGTTTGCATTTCCTAATTTCAGAGTTATCGCTTTAAACTCTAAAAATCAACTAGGGTATAATCATCTTAATCTGATTATATGTGATTTATATTCCATATCCCAAGTCAATTTCCAAGTTTCTCAGATCGATTATATTTCCCATAAGAACATATTGTGTTTGAAATACTAAAATACCATTAATTGCGCTAGTAAACTTTTAAACTTTTTCATAAGACTTTTTCATACTTTTTTCTCTCCATGGATCCAATTTTTAAATTTCTGCTAATGATTTCATCATCACAGTTTAAGTTTTATCACTTCAAACCTATATTGAAAGACTCAATCGTCACCTGAAAACCACTTATGGTTTAAAACCGACAATTTTCCTTAATCGTGTTCTTTTTTCTTTCCAGTCAGACCTTTTTCGAAACAATCAGAAATCACAACTTTCCCATTGAGAAACAATAGAAATTTCGTAATAATCTATACTTCCCAGAAGGTCACATTAAAGGCGCACGCTGTTTCCTCGTTGGGTCTCGAGTGGACGCGCGCGATAGATAAGATCTCTTGTAGAGACGCAGGTGGCCTCTCCAGTCGACATTTGCGTCTCCTCGCTCATTTGCCTCTCTTATTGGACGCTCTCTTTCTCTTCGTTTTGCAGTAGAGGGTTTTCTAGGAAAAATCGATCGCGCGTTTTTTGTATCGAATTTGATCATAATGAAAATTCTTTCTCAATGAAATGTTTTCAAGAAAATGGATTTCAAAAAAATCAATGACGCTTTTCTTTGCTTCTTAAATGTTACACTATTCTGATTTTCTCATAATCAGCTATTTTTCTTAATGAAGTTTCAAAAAAGGCTTCAGTTAGCTACCCCAAAAAATAGTAATCGATATTTCTCACAAGACCAAATGAAGGGCCTACACTGTTTCATCTTCGGATACCGAGTGCGCTCATCAAATGGTCAGAAATCTGTTTTCTTCTGTCGAATCAGATCAGATTTGGATCATTCTATCTGTTTGCTCGTTTTCCTTCTCCTTGTGCGCGATTGCTCTCTTCAACGAGACCTTTCTTTAAATATTCGATATCGCTGTAACACCAACGACACGTTTTCATCGATATCGAATTCCACAGAAATGATTTCCCGCGAATGGTTTCATTTTTTCTGCTGGTGGTTGTTTTCCTGCGTATGGTTTCACTCTTGCTAATGATGTGATTTCTGCTAACGGTTCGATTTCCCAATTTTCAATGTTATCGCTTTAAACTCTGAAAGTCATCTAAGGTATAATCATCTTAATCTGATTACCACATACTGATTAGATTCCAAGATCTTCATTCTCATGTTTCCCATCACAAATCGATTTTCATCCCATAAGAACAGGATGTGTTTGATCTAATAAAATAAAATTGATTTCCCTAGAAATCGTGTGTACTATTTGACTGACAATGTGAAGACGCCTAATGGGTGAAGGCAGTCTATCTTGCAGACTAGCGAGCAGGCTTGTTCGGAAAAACAAATTCGGAAAATCGTGTTCTCGAATTTTTTCTCGACTTTTTTTTTCGGAAAATCGAGTTCTCGAATTTTTTCTCGACTTTTTTTTCGGAAAATCGAGCTCTCGAATTTTCTCGAATTTCAATTAGTCAAAAATTACCAGTTTATTTGACAAAAACAACAAAAACAACAAAAAGCACAAAAATGAAATGGAAAACAATAGATGAACAAGCACAAGTAACAAAAAGTAACAAAAGTATTAATTATTTTTTGAATTTTTTTGATGAAATCCCATCAATTTTACATTCTGTTGCAAAAAAAGAAGTTTGGAAAAATTTTCTGCGCTCAGTAATTTCCTATTATCTGTGAGAATATTTTTCGCCGACGAGAATAACCTTTCTGCTTCGGCCGTTGTTGCAGGAGCAGAAAAAAAACGAAGGTGAAGCCGGTAAAGTGTTGGAAAGACTTCTTGACTGGACTTGACCTGATTAAAGTATGTTTTCATTCAAAAAAATTAATTTAAAAAAAATTCACCTTCAATCGACCCCGTAAATCGACACCGATTGCGGGTCTCGCCGCGCTTGGGTTACTGTTGCACCCGTTCCAACTATACAAAGTAGAGATTTCCTCTTCACTTTGAACGCAGCATGATTATTTCGAGAAAAAATTTTCCGAATATTTTTCGGAAAATTTTCCGACGGAAAAATTTTCTGAAAAAAATCGGAAAATCGGAAAAATCGAGAACTCGATTTTCCGATTCCGACCAAGCCTGCTAGCGAGTCTATTAGTTCTTTTCACTCGACCTTCTAGTATAGTTGTGGGCCATACTTGTTTAATTCCGCCAAATAATGCGTTTTTATTCTGTCATTTTGCTTTCTATATTTCTCAGCTTGCTCTATTTTGTCATTTTTGCACTAACTTCTTTATTGATTGCAATTTTTCAGTAAATAAGAATATTACAGAAAACTACAGCCATGGTCAACCCACGCAAATATGCCCGCAAGTCGAGAGATGAAGATGAGACACATGATCGGATTCGATTTCTTCTCAACACACATGCCCCCAGGGAGGACTCACCGGTTCCAGTTTCCAACCCTTCGAGGTAAGATAATAATAATATGAAATAGGCTTATTTATTGGAAAAAGGGAGATTATTCCAAAATATCTACTTTACTAGCATGCAATGCAGGTTTTTGAATAGCCTATTGTAAGCTGTTTCAAAATGTCTTCCGCGCAGTCAATCAGAACAGACAAATTTATTGAAGGAGGCGAGACGGCAAATATTTCGGGGGACAGTTCGGGGGACGAAATCGCGCCGCGCTTATGTAGACCATCGGTCGGCAGGCGCCTTCGCGCCCTCGTAGCTCAGCCGGCAGCGGCGCTGTACCCCTGAGCTGCCTGTCATGAGTTCAACCCCTCATGGGGGTTCTCTATGAAAAATATCAGGAAAAATTTTTTTTATGTATGGCCTCCTTTAAAGTGAAACAAAATGCAAAATCTCTAACAAGATAATTTTTTCAGCCGTCCGTCTACTTCAAACAACTCAAGAAAACGGCGAGCAGTTTCACCACCGTCGCCGCCTCGAAGACAACAACCTACCGTTTCTCGGCCCAGAAGAAGCGCGAGGGCGTCCGCTGTTCGAGCCAATCAAACGATGCGGCGGGTAATAAATGGCAATGATTCTGACGAAGAAGAAGTTGACAATTCGTCCACGCAAGCAACAACTTCCGGATTGGCTCCCAACGAACCAATAGTCAGGGATGATCAAGCGCAGAACAACACTCGTGAAAAAACTCCAGAAGAGGCAATCGTTAAAGAAGAGTCGAAGGAAGCAGAGAATACATTCCCTGAAAGAATCGTCAAAATGGAGCCACAGATTACACGAGAACGGGAGAATGTCAACCCGGAGCAGAAAAACGTTTACCGGTTTGACCAGATGGAAGCTAAATTTGAAAATATCAACATGGACGTGGCAACTCATGATAACTCGAATCATCAAAAAGAACAAGGAGATGAATATTATGATGTGTTCGCTCCAGAATTTGAGCAACCAGCTCAAGAAATGGATGAAGAACAGGAATTCGGTTATCAAATTGCCGCAGCAGTGGCTCCCGTCCCATCTCAATCAATGGCTTTCGAAACTGCTGTAACACCACCAACACAATCTGCAGTGGACGACGCAGCTCCCACATCATCACAAGTCATGGTTCCAGCTACAGTCGTTAATCTCGATGCTCCACTAACGCTTTCTAAAGCCGCTGAACTCCCTCAAACACAAGAACCTGTCGAGGCTGCTGCACAACAACCACAGCAGGATCCAGAACTGGCACCAGTCACACCAACACCAGTGGTCCAAGTGGTCGTCACTCCAGTCGTTCGCTTGGATCGGCCACAGCGCCCAGAATATTTGAACGTAAGCAAACATTTCTGATTAGATGAAACCACTAAAATATTTTCAGGCCGAGAGAGCAGCTCTTCTCCAACTCCCTGGCAGATCCAACGACTTCCGCAATTGGAATGTTAGTTTATTGTTTTAGCGAAAAAAAAAGTGACTAGAATTAGAGAATAATCAACAAAAAATTGTTTAACAATACCAAACATTGATATTTTCAGGCGGATGACGTGTTCGAATGGTTGGGAATGCTGCCAAATCAATCAGCGGCTTTTCAAGTCTTACGGAAGAGTCTCTTGGAGTTTGATGGATCGGGTGATTTTCTCAATCAGCTTCTAAGCGGTCCGGAGAGCGTTAAGAATGCCTCCGAGATGCTCAACGCTTCGATCCTCCACTGCCACACAATTCGACGCCATGTTGCTGCTCTAGAAAACTGCCTACTCGAAGGAGAATACACTAAGGCTATAGAGGAGTACAACAAACAAAACAATTGATTGATTAATGATTAAGTTTAATAAGTGATTTAAATGACAATTAATAATTTCCTAAGAAATATTTTTCTCTGCTCAATTTTTAACTCGATTCAATTTTTCGGTAATAAAATGTATTTTTATCATTACAGTTCAATTTTGTGTTGCAAATTAGTCTGGAAATACTTTTTGAATTTCAGATCAAATTTTGATGAACATGATTTACATGTAAAGCTCCACATTGAGAAACCAAAATTCTTTGCAGCTAGCATGGTGGATTTTTCTGCTTGGTCAATAGATTTGTCAATCTTTTTCCAAGGAAAATGTTCATGAATAAAACCTCTGGAGCGAATATGAACCTAAAACATGGTACGAAGGCATTCTGAGTTTAAATGTTCTTTTGTGATCTATGGCAGCGAGAATTCATGAGCGTGTTCTTAAAAGTAAGAATTTCTTTAAACAAAAAAATGAACAAAAAACTGAACTTTAGACTTCGTAACTATCGGCCAAACTTAGTTAGAGGACAGCGAGCGAGAATCGCCTGTGAAGCGTACACGAAAATCAGCCCCATCACCCAGACGCCACGCGGATTCCACTAGCGAGTCGTTGGACGATGAGCCTCCACGAAAGCAGACAGTGTAGAAAAAAAGCTGAGGCTTCAAAAAAAGAGCAACCCAGAACGCAAATCGAAAAAGCAGAAAAAGCAGGAGAGGATGAATAGGAAAACCAAGCCGATGATCTGATTTACGAGGGTCCAGAAGTGCTGTCTCCGCCTCCTATGATCATGAAGCGAGAGCAAGTGTGCCGTCGAATTTTTTGAAAACAGAACCGATGGAAATGGAGAACAAGTTATGTGAATTTCGAATTGAACCGTCGCCGCCGTCACCCCTTGAAGATGCCCAAAAAATCGATTCTAAGGAGATGCTGAATTCCCTACGAAGCCTCGTGTGCACTTTGGATTCACCGTTCATCGAGAAGCTTTAGAAAAATATCTAGACCTCAATATAAAATTATAAGGAAAAGAAGGTACGATATTTATTGAATTCTTTGAAAAATTATTTCCTCTTTTTTCAGTGGATTTCTGCTGAAGACGCTCGTACTACATTCAATTATTCCTTCTTGATCGCTAATCGAAATGCACCTGATGAAGTGGCGACGAACAGCTCGAAAAGCCTGAAACTATTCTTTTCGCTGCTACGAAACTCACTTCTTTCTTGACCTCTAAATCATTGGATTCGTTTCATGAGAAACTGAAGGAGAATATTAAACAATTGGAGCAGCATGAGAAGACTATTTCTATTCATAAAATCCAAAAAATTGTGGACAGTATTTACAGTGGCGAGAAGCGGCGAGGAGAATTTTTGCGAACATTCATAACTTTGTTCAAAATTGCTCAATCGACTTGAAATTTTGCATGAGAATAGCTGTAAAATCCAAAAACATAAAAATCGGTTTTTTGAAAATTTTTCATTCTCGGAATTTTAAGAGCAGTTTCAGATGTAACAGTGGTTCGTGAATCCAAAAAAAAACGTTTTTCCAGATTTTTTTTTCTGGCTTTGATTTTAAATGTAACATAATTCTCAGTGTCCAAATATGCACCAAAAAAGTTTTGAAGAGTTTTGGAAGTCGGGCTCTCGAGTTATGATGCTCAGAGCACAAAAGTATGTGTCGGCATTTTTGCCATAACTCAGCAGAAAATGTATTTTTAATGCTCAGAATTTCACAATTAATGTCTCAGACAAGAATAAAGTTCCCGCCGGGGGGTTAAGGGAAGTTCCTGCCGCAGGGCAGCGGCAGGGACTTTTTTTTTAGCTTGCCGGCATGGACTTTCACGCCGGCAGGTAAATGCTTTCTGTTCTTTCCCCCCTTCCTCTTCCAGGGCCTTTTTCATGAAAATCAAATGAGAATATTAACAAAATATAAGTTTTTATTATCAAAAGAAATTATTTTTATCTAACAACAATGGGGGAGTAACGAATGGGGCAGAAATAAGTGTTTCCATCAAACTGGATTGATAGGAAAGGAGATAAAACATCAGAAGTGGGGATCAATGTGAGACCAACTAGGTTAGTGCATTTAACAATAAGAGAGTCACACAATTATTGTCAGCAAAAAGTTTAATTGACCTAGCCAAACGTTGCGTGTTCCGAGCTAACTTTGAAAAATCAAGTCTTAGAGCAGCTGCTCGTACCACGCGGCATACATTCCGAGATCCGATGGTGAAAGCCGACGCTCTCTGAAAACGAAATGTCAATGATAGAATCAGTTTAATTAGGTGCTCACTCTTTTCCCATTAAAGCAGATGTACAAATCGTTATCATCTGTTGAACGACATAGTTTCCATATTGATGGACGAGAAGAATGTCGAGTGCATCGCGATTCGTCCCATGATCCTTGACGTAACCATCGAATATCTCGGTCATCATTTCCGTGAGAAGTGAGGGAGGAGCGAAAATGAAGGCTCCTTCAATGACATGTGATGCGTATTTGTCCTGTGACATGGAAAGTAAATTTCTCAGAAGACACTTGTCTATGATCATATCGCGATACATTTCCATGATTCCTGACGACTTGATGGCGTACTGAACGACATAGTTGGCAAACTCATTCGATGACAATCGATAACAATTGCGAACCACGCATGACATCAAAGTATGGAGAAGTTGAAGGCGTGCGTTGAAGCATGGGGCCTTCGAATTCTCAGATAATCTGTCGATGACTTGCTGCACTAGCCGACATCCGTACTTGTCTCTGCATACAGCCATCGGATTGTCGCCAGAGTACAGGAATTCCACGAAGAACGTCCAAATGTCGACAGGAAGATGCCTTACAATGCGTTGCATGGCATGAATCGATGTCTGGTCGGTGCAAATGTCCACTAAATCAGAGGAATGGAGCGCTTTGATCAGATCAGTGACAACGGAACGATCGAACTTCTGTAACAAGATATTGCTCAAATTAGAAACTTAAAAAGATCTATACCTGAACTGCGATTTGAACGACGCGGCAGGCGAATTTATCTTTGCACATATCCGCCAATCCGCACTCCACCATTCTCTGCAGCAACACTTTCTGCTCATCGAGCGTTGCGAATTCGACAAGCTTCTGGATTATGAAGTTTCCGTTTGAATTTTTACACAATCTTCCGAACAAGATCATCGACTCGGTGAGCTTTTCGAAAACTGCTCTGTGCAGATCGTTATTAGCATCCGTCGGATAGTGGATCTCCAGGAACTTCACTCCGTGACGGTCCATCGCAAAATTTATGAGCTGCTCCTTCACGACGACATTTTGCAGAGTAATCTCTGTACGCGCCGGCTTGGCGAACTCTGAGCTTGCGACGAATGCGTTCTGGCCCCTGTCCAAAGGGAAGAAGGTGTCTTCTGATGACGTCCCGTTGAAAAAGAAACTTCCCGAATCGGGAGTCAAATTGTTGTTCGCCAGTGATGATGTTCGGCGATTCGAGAGTGGGAGCAGCTTGACCGACGGTTTGTTATTGTTCTTATTGTTTACGAAGAACGAGAAGTCCGTGTTGAACGGCATCGCATCGAATGACCCGTTTCCAAACAATCCTTGTGTGCCAATTGACGATGATCCGGAAGATGTTCCATTGCTTCTACGGAACCACGAGTCGTTCATTGTGAGGAAGACTGAGCGACAACAGGAAAATCGCACAGGTTAGTAGCCGCTGAAAGTGAAAGAAGTAGAATAACCAAAACATCTGACATAGAGAAAGTAAGAGGATTTATCGAGATATTGGATTCGGATTCACGACACATGTGAAACAACAAAAATGGCGATGGAAACCGGAGATCCTGTAACGTTTTTTTTAATTGATAAATAATGATATAAATACCTGTTGGAGGAGGAAACGTAGACACAGATCCATTGTTGCAGAAACGACCGCGAGGTGTTTGAGGAGTCATTTTGGGATTTTCTGAAAAATATAAGGAAATTTGCAATGTCGGAGCAATACTTTTCCTTTTCAGAATGTACACAGTGTCGGAACAAATAATTTTATATACCTCGTAAAAGAAATTCAGTAAAATAATAGACATAATCAATTTTAGCTTTAAAACAAAATAATAAAATATGCAAATTAAAATCCCGGCGAGCGGAGTGTCGTTTAGCCCGCCGGCAGGTACTTTCTCCTGCCACCACTTCAATAGCCTGCCGGCATCCTTTTTAACCCCCCGGCAGGAACTTTGTTCTTGTCTGAGGTGTTTTAAGTTGCTCATCAGTTTTGAAACAAAAGTTTTTCAATTGTAGAAAAAACATATTTCTCACTTTTAGATTTTAGAGATTTTCCCTAGAGGTGAAAAAAATTTTTTACCAACTATTCCGTTTGGAATCTAAAATAACTTTTTACGTTCTATCCAACCATATAGGTCTCGATTTTTTTCGAGGGTAACACTTGGGAGTCATTCCATGTGAGTAGACATGTCTAATGGGAAGGAGTTGGTGACATCCAACATAAGGCTACATTGACGTGGTTTGATATTCAAATGAAAGGGCTAGAGAAGAGAGCGAATCGACAGAAAAACGAAGAAAATTTGTATTCTTCAACAAAGAAGTTTGTTTTAATTACAAGAAAAGGTTTTAGAAGAACACTGAAGTCATGTGATGCTTGAATGTCTCTTAAAGACATGGATTCGATTGTACTTTAAGATTCTCGAAGGGAGCAGCATGTTTTAAAATTAATCAAACAGCCATTTGAAATAAATCTTATTGATCAGAATATTTTTAACAATCATTTTGATAAAAATCGATTTTGCATTTTTTAAAAGAAGTATTAAAGCATCACAAACTTCTTCATCTTTTTCTTGTAATAAACACAAATTTTATTTCAAGTCATTTTTTTCATTTCGACTCACATCTTACTAGACCTTACATGATATTTTTGTTGTTTTTCTCATCACAACCACCATCATACAGATATCGTAATGACCTACTGCCCTTTAGTGTGTACTTGTTCGTGGTCAAAGTAGAATTTGATTGCCTTGTATTGCAGTCAGAGGAGGTCGTACAAAAGTGGTCCAATGAAAATGATAATGGCGCTGAAAATGTTGATTGTGGGTCTCGTATCTCAAAATCCTATGGAAAAAAAATCGGAAATTTGAAGCTTGGGACTATGAACTTCGGACTATCAAAAAAATTGCGAGCTTCCAAATATTTCAGCCGTGCGCTTACCTTTCTCGGTCGTTCTTATACGGCCTGAAGCTTTCAGGCTTCTTGTGCCACCATAGCTTATTGGTAAAACACTGGCTACGGTTCACACTTTCGTGGGTTCGATTCCCTCGGGTGCTCCCCACTAGGGATCGCCGTTGAATAGTCTCAGTTCAATCGGTGAGATAGAAGGGAGAAAGGATTCTGGGATAGAAGAAGGGATGTTCTGTAATCTTGAAAGAATATCCTTCGCGCTAGATCAGACATTTTTTAGTATTTTATTCGAACGATTTCAACACAATTGTATTGGTCAGACAGCGAAAAAAGGGACAAATTAAGCGGAGTGTATTGTGACATCGCGGCGTTTGTTCCTGGAGCACGGAATCACCGTAAAAAAGTATACTTGGTTGATCAACGATAGTTGCCTCGCTTTTCGGAAAAAAAATCAGGAATTAATTGAGCCTTAAAAAATTCTGGTACGGTTCTAGTTCAGAGGTCCCAAGCAGAAATAAGAATTCGGAAAATGGATTTCCCGAAAAAAATTCGAAGTGTGAAAAATAAATTTATCCCAAATATTAGAAATACATTTCAACTGTTTCAATATTCCTGTAATTTTGAAAACAGTCCAAAACTTCAAATTTCTGTTTCTCGATTTTTGAAAAAATTTTTCTATATTTAGTATTTGTTCGAAAGTTCTAAACATCATTAAAAATATTAGTTTTCATATTCAAAAATTATTTGAATTTCTTAACATTTTTTTCAAAGTTTGAAAATTCAACATAACCCTGAATTCAAAAAAAATATCTCAAAACTCTGAAACATTCTAAAATTCCAAATTTAGTATTTCAATTTCAAATTCAGAAAATCCTGGCTTTTTCTTTTCAAACACAAAACATTGTCATTTTCACGTTGAACACGTCGTAAAGTTCTTTTTATGCCTGTTTCTAGGTAGGTTGCCGAGTTACCTTTTTCAAGGCGCTCGGAGGAAAACTTCATTTTTACAAAATTTTCCCTTCAAAACGAAATTTGGCTATTCAAAAATTTTTTGAATAGTTTCTAAGGAACAAAAAATAATATGGTGAGTTAAATTACTGTTAAACATGTGATAGTAGGGCCCCACTCTGTTAAGTTTGAATTAAATTATCTCATTTCTTGTGCGTGATTTCAAAGATGTGTCAAATGACAAAACATTTTCGATATTCTGATGAACTATGTATGTTGACATCTTTTTGGAATCTTTGGCAGGTCGTTAAACTTTCGGTTTTTAAAGTGTTACCGTCTTTTTGAAAACCTTCGAATTCTTGCATTTTTAAGTCAATATATCACTGTAAAGTCATCAATTCAGGCCCTTTTTTATCAAATATTCAACACAGAGGTGGTCAGAATCTTGTGATTTCAGAACATCAAAATGATACACTCCCCTGGCGGGCTCCATAAACCGTTCTCTTCTCCAAATGATGATCAGTCGATTGTTGGATCAATTTATTTGGTGATGCTGGTCATTTGGTGCCTGACTCTTGGAATATTCGTATGCGTCAAGAAATGCAGAAAAATGAAGCCAAAAAGATCAGCCATCGTTCGATCGGAATCAATGAGAAATGTTCTCAAAAATCTATGGTTCGAAGGGCTCCAAAGGCCGGGAACCGAGATTCCTGAGGAATGCAATGCTGATGAAAGTGACGTGCTTACCAATTTGGAGCACGGTCACATCGATGAGATTGGACATGTTGCTTTAAACATTAGTCAAGAATCAATTTTCTGAGGAATGAAATTCATTCTGAATAATGTTCTATTTATTCAGCCATGTCATCTTTTGAATAAATCTATTTTTCTATTTAATTTTTGAAATTCTATTTAATTTTTGAAGTGATTGGCTGATCTGAAATTTGACAAGAATCGAGGCAATGCAAAATGACAGACAACCGCGGCTGACCGCGTGTAAATTTTCAATTTTTTTGTTAGTTCAAATGACCAATGATTAGTAACTTCTTTCTTTTTTCTGATAGATTGAAATCAGTTATTGATTTTCCAATACGATTCTTGGATTCTTCAGATCCTTGGTTTATATTCTTTCTCAAAATTTTCTTCATAATCTCCACTTGAACAAAACGTGGAAAACAAAAACGGGCCAAACAAGGGATAGATCCAGAAACCTCTCGCACCGAAAGCGGCAGTCAACCTACTTGACAATGAGAAATAAGCGCATTTCTCAAGTCTGTGATCTGAAATTGCGGGCAACGTTGCCTTTGTAACGTCTTTTCGAGTTCCCTTACCGATTTTTCTTTGAACAGTTCCTGACGTCTCCAGACAGGTACCATCTTCCATCTTCCCTACAACAACTACAATTCAAATCTTGCTCGTATTTATTATGTTGATGCAAAAGTTTTTTTTTTCCGATTTTGAATGCTTAATTTCGAGAATTGATATCTGGTCAGTGGGATGGTTTTTCTTGGCGGGTGTTTTTTTTGGATAGGGTATCTCACAAACTTGCTTCTCATATTTTGCCTCATTCCTACTTCTTGTCGTTCGTGAGAATGCCGCTTTCTTTCAATCTACACCGTATATTCCAAGAGTCAGGCACCAAATAACCAACATCATCAGATAAATTGCTCCCACAATCGACTGATCGTCATTTGGAGATGAGAATGGTTTATGGAGACCGCCGGGGAAATATATCATTCTGATGTTCTGAAATCACAAAATTCTGGACGTTTTTTTGCTAAATACTTGAAAAACAGGGCCTGAATTGATGACTTTACAGTGATATATTGACTTAAAAATGCAAGAATTCGAAGGTTTTTAAAAAGACGGTAACACTTTAAAAACCGAAAGTTTAACGACCTGCCAAAGATTCCAAGAAGATGTCAACATACATAGTTCATCATAATATCAAAAATGTTCTGTCATCTGACTCATCTTTGCAATCTCCAACAATAATTGAGTTAATTTATTTCCCAATTAACAGTGTAGGGCCCTTTTATTACATGTTTCGCAGTAGATTCACTCACCATAATATATGTTTTTTTCTTAGAAAAGATTCAAGAAATATTTTGATAGCGAAATTCTGTTTTGAAGTAAAAATTTTGAAAAAATAAAGTTTTTCTCCGAGCCCCTTGAAAATGGTAACTCGGCAACCCACCTAGAAACAGGCATAAAAAGAACTTTACGACTTGTTTTGATGCAAAAACGACAAATTTTGTATTTGAAAAGAAAAAACCAGGGTTTTCTGAATTTCAAATTGTAATACTACATTTTTGTACTGAATTTTGAATTTTTAAATGTTTCAGAGTTTTGAGATATTTCTCTTGAATTCAGAGTTTTGTTGGATTTTCAAACTTTGGAAAAAATGTTAAGAAATTCAAATGATTTTTGAATATTAAAACTGATATTTTTAATGATGTTCAGAACTTTCGAACAAATACTAAATATTGACAATGTTTTAAAAATCAAGAAACAAAAATTTGAAGTTTAGGGCTGTTTTCAAAACTACAGAAATATTGAAACATTTGAAATGTATTTCTAATATTTGGGATAAATTTATTCTTTCCGAATTTTTATTTCTGCTTGGGACATCCGAAATAGAATCGTACCAGAATTTTTTGATTCACAATTAATTCCTGATTTTTTCGTTTTACGAAGCGAGGCAACTATCGTTGATCAACCAAGTATTCTCGCGCTTTTTCATGGAAATTCAAAAAAGACGCCTGAAGAGCAATCGGGAACAGTTTCAAAGAATTTGGCTTTTTAACCCTTGAATTTTTCCAATTCTACCCTCTTCACATGCGTAATCCGTAATCAGAAATATAGTTTTTCGAGAACAAGAATTTTGCTGAATCCGTTTTCAAAAGGTTCAAAACTACTTTTTTACAAATTATGAGCAAAATCTCACCTGTATCTGAAAAACGTTCTCATGTACGCACAGAAGTCCATCGAAAAATTTCAAATACAAAATTTGTCGTTTTTGCATCAAAACAAGTCGTAAAGTTCTTTTTATGCCTGTTTCTAGGTAGGTTGCCGAGTTACCATTTTCAAGGGGCTCGGAGAAAAACTTTATTTTTTCAAAATTTTTACTTCAAAACAGAATTTCGCTATCAAAAAATTTCTTGAATCTTTTCTAAGAAAAAAACATATATTATGGTGAGTGAATCTACTGCGAAACATGTAATAAAAGGGCCCTACACTGTTAATTGAGAAATAAATTAACTCAATTATTGTTGGAGATTGCAAAGATGAGTCAGATGACAGAACATTTTTGATATTATGATGAACTATGTATGTTGACATCTTCTTGGAATCTTTGGCAGGTCGTTAAACTTTCGGTTTTTAAAGTGTTACCGTCTTTTTAAAAACCTTCGAATTCTTGCATTTTTAAGTCAATATATCACTGTAAAGTCATCAATTCAGGCCCTGTTTTTCAAGTATTTAGCAAAAAAACGTCCAGAATCTTGTGATTTCAGAACATCAGAATGATATATTTCCCCGGCGGTCTCCATAAACCATTCTCATCTCCAAATGACGATCAGTCGATTGTTGGAGCAATTTATTTGGTGATGCTGGTCATTTGGTGCCTGACTCTTGGAATATTCGTATGCGTCAACAAATGCAGAAAAATGAAGCCAAAAAGATCAGCCATCGTTCGATCGGAATCAATGAGAAATGTTTTCAAAAATCTATGGTTCGAAGGGCTCCGTCAAGAATCAATTTTCTGAGGAATGAAATTCATTCTGAAAGTAATGTAACTGAAAGACCTCCAGAAACACTAACTGCTAAAAGACACTATTGAAAACAACGAGATGCAGAGAGAGTGAGAGACACAGACAAACGCTATGCACTCACAGAACCTCTATGCACTCAAAGAGACCTGTGTAACCTGAAGACTAGAAGACACTAAAACACAGAATTCCTATAAAACACTATTTATTGAATCAACAATAAATCAACTTATTAAAGGTGAGTTAAAACAAATGGAAGCGTCACCAGTGTGAACGCACCCCCAAGCAAGAACTGAAGGGGAAACGATGAGAGAGACCACGAGATTTGTAACAAAACTCAATTATAGTTGTATGCTTCAGGCAGTTTTGTTTCTGATGGCGGGACTCAACTTCTTCGAGTAACATTTATGCTGGACGGGATGGTCTGCCGACATATGGTCCCATTCCGCCCGAGGAATGTCGCCTCTTTATGACAAGGGGGGCCCATGAGAAAAGGGGGGGGCCCAAGTCAAAAGGGGGGGGGGTCAAGTGGAAAAATGTGGACTAAGTTAAGATATACCAAGTAGAAAAATTATGCCTTAGTTGAATTTTACCAATTTTTCATGTTTTGTGACTGTTTCCATTTCAATTTCGAACTTTGAACATTTTTCATAATTTTTTGAAAATTTGAGTTTATGTCATTTATTCACATTTTTTGTCTATTTTTTTGTTACTAAGCCTAAAAAAAATCTAAAACTAGCTGAATAACTTTAACTTACACAGTTTAAATTACCAAAATAGTGTTGTTCATGCAAAAAACCGGCCAAAACTGAAATTTTTCAAAGTTACAAGTTTTTGTGGAAACAAGCGCAAAGTACGAAATTTTCAAAGAAACATCCGGAAAACTTGAAAAAATTGGTATATCTTAACTTAGTTTACATTTTTCCACTTGACCCCCCCCCTTTTCCCATGGGCCCCCCCCCCCCCCCATTGTCAGAAAGAGCCGGAATGTCTTGAGAGACCTTTTGAGACCATCAAAAACCTGGTCAAAACAAAGTTGAACATATGTTCAAAGAGTTCATGTGCGGAAACCGCAATCGGATCGTGATCTGACAAGAAACAGGTCATCCTTTTCCGGGGATCTCATTTGAGACTTTGAGACTTTGAGACTTTGAAGCTTGGCACCACTGCTGAACATTTTTTGCTTCGCCAGCAGGCGGTACATCTTTTTGGGAAAGCTAATTTTGATATCCAAAGTTATATACTGATTTCTGTAGTATGATTTTTACTAAAAGAAGTATTCTTGGTACACTTGCACATCTGGCTCCACGAAAAACAGCGAGTTTCCCCCATTTGAAGTGATTCCTCCAAGTGTCATAGTTTGCTGAGGGTTGGCTTCCCAGAAAATTAGCGTACCATTATTGTTAGAAAGCCAAGGGCATTGTACCTATACATGACAATTGTCAGGATTGAATTTTGCCTCTAATATAAGCTGGACAGTGTCTCATCAATGAACGCGGTGGTCAAACGCGTGCCAGTAGTTCAGAAAAAACATCAAAAGGGCGTACAGAAAATAGTGCCATTTTCGCAAAAATTGAGGTAGGAACATGAAAATTTGCACATTTACTAATGAAGAGGCTGGCGAAGAGTATGTACATAAAAGCAAAACCGGAAAAGTGTGCCGGCGCGCACCAGCTTATGTCAAGCTTTTTTGCCAAACTTTAGCCCACCCTGTATTGAACTACTCTTTGATTTTTGAGTGAAAGAAATTTGATGGTTGGTGAAAGATTTTGGAAGTTTTTTGATCGTAATTACAAATTCAAATGTTTCTCTATAATCTGAAAAAATTTTCTCGTTTTCCAAAAAAAAAATTATTGAAGAAAAATGTCCATGGGGTACCTCTCGGCATTTTCAAACAATTTCTCCCAAATTTTTCAAATTTGCTAAAATGAGTCTTCTCGCAAGATTTGGAAACTTTATCTTTTCGGAATTGAGAACTTTAAAATTTTTTCGAACATCATCGAATTTATATTCCCTCGATATTCACCCAATAGCATTCAAAACTTGAAAAAAAGATAGATTTAAAATTTGTCTCATTTATTAATGACTGTGCAACCCCAATGACAAACAAATCTGATGGATTTTGAAATGAAGAACTGAAGAAAGATTTGAAGTATTGCTTCAATAAATTTCCGAAAACTATGGCCTATCTGTTTTTCGAAGCTTGACAGAAAGTTGAACCAGTAAATATCCAAAAAATAATTTTTAATATAATAACATTTCGAATATCACCACAAAAACCGAAAATGGCATTAAAAATATTACGGGAAGAGGAATCGAACCTACAACCGGTTACATACCGTTGATCTCTCCTCGCCCCTACACCTCTTTTCGCTGCGTCTCTCCGTTCCTACAATCTAGATCCAAATTTGAGCTCAATTTGAAACATGATTTTCTCGAAACTGGTAGCTTTTAAGCAAAAACAGAATACTTATTTGAAAATGTCCCATTCTCAGCTTTCAAATGAAATAGGACTCATATCAAACTTCCAGAACACAATTACAACCTTCCCTAGTGATTTGTTCAGTAGATTGCCTTGAAAGCAATTGGGCTGTCTGGTTCCCATTAGTTTTCTAAAACAAACACTGACAATTTTTTACCTCCAAAGGTGTGCCTATAAGTTCAGCTACTCAAAAGACAGAATTTCGACAAAATTTTTTTTTTCCAGTCACTCACGACGGCGTCTCTGTTAGTTATGACCAGAAGAGAAAGATTTCGCAGAGATTTCATGAATGGAATGTTCCCGGCTAACTCATGGACGCTTGGACTGGTCGTTGGAGCGATGGCGGTCTTCTCTGTGATAAAAAAATGATCTCAATTTTTGAAGTTTCCCGTTTAATCAAAACTACATCTTGCATTATAACTCCTTTGTTAAGCTGTAAACCTGTTTTCTATTTCCCAATGTTTTCTTTAAAATTGAATTTTAATAAATACTATGACTGACAATATGCTTTCTGTGAATATATAGTGAGGCAGGATAAAAGCGCCTATTTCTTATATATTCAGAAAATCACTTGTCCGCAAACACTTCTTGTGACGACATCGACATAGCCTCTGCTACATGCCAAGGAGATTCCGTCAATCTATATGTGCGCCAATACATACTCTCCAATAACGTTTCCAGTTTCCCAGGAGCATATCATGTCATCCACATGAGATACCTCTTGTATTATTGATTTTTGTTCTAATTGGAAGGTCACTTGTCCCGCCTTGATCATTTCTTTATGTTGGTCAGGTCTCAGTCGTTTTTCTTTCTCTCATATTTTCATACCCATTTGTCTGGCTCTCAGTTCTTCGTAATCGACACGATACGTGTTCATTAAAAAAGGGCAGCAAAAGGAAGAGAATGCTCATTCCCTCATGTTAATCGTCCTCAAACAATTACAGCAACTTTTTCTTTCTAATCCATCGTTAAATTAATGAATGGAACAGTCAGAAATTGAAACGTTACCAGTAGTCTATTTGATTATCAATTTACTCAATGAAATCACTTTTGAAATTGTTTTTATTGTTTTCATGGCCATTCCGCAATAGGTGCGCATATACATAGTCTCCAACAACGTCTCCAGTTTCCCAGGAGAATAACATGTCAACCAAACGAGATACCTCTTCTATTATGGGCTGTTGTGCTAATTGTCAGGTCACTTGCCCCGTCTTAATCATTTCTTTATGTTGGTCACGTCTCAGTCGTTCTCCTTTCTGACTCTCAATTCACCGTCATCGACGTTTCTTATTCCTAATCAAACTTTTTTCAGAACAGCCAGAATGGGAATGCATGGAAAGTACGTCGACTATCTACAAGTTGATCCTTCCAATACATACATCAATAAATATGGACCACCTCAAGAAGAACTGCCAGACGACTTTTTGGACTTCCCAGACAGTCCGAAGGAGAGTAGTCCAGAATCTTCTACCAAGACTACTCCAACGAGCGATGTGCTAGATTTTAGTTCTTGGGAGCCAGTCGATTCAGATTCTTCTCTTCATATGAACATCGTCTACGAATCAGAGTAAGTTCCGAAAATTTAAGAATCAAGTCTCAAAACTTTCCTCATTTTTAGAGCTGAGACCGATTTGCCTACACACGGTGTTCTATCTTCTATGACCATCAATCAGCAATTCTACGTTAAAAAAACAAAAATTGAGGTTTGAATTATCCAATGAACGCTGACGAATAACGAATGTTGATTTCAGAAAAACCTTATCGCCGAAGAGAGGTGTTTTGGAGACAGTCACCTGAACATAGATGGATCCAGCGATCTCGAAAATGCTAAACAGAATGGAAATCTCTCACAACAAGACATGGTCAATTTCGGTGGAAAATCAATAATACAACATCAGCAAATCGATATCGAAGACGTTGAACGAGGTGATTCGGTCCGGATATCTCCAAACTATGGCTATCAAGAAAACCAACTCGATTCCATGAAGACACTGTCTAAGCAAAGTAAGTGGGATTCGGGCAGATTGAACGAGTAAGAATACAACAGCCAGCCGGCCGGGTCTATCTGAATAACAGTGGGTTCTCCAAGGAAATTAGGGATCAGAAGTACATTTTTACGTAGATTACGTGGTACATTGTTGGGCTGTGGAAGGGCTATGCCAAAAAGTTGCGCTGCATACCCAAGGATCAGACTTCGGGGACCTAGGCAATGGGAAATTAGTCTAGTAATTCATTTTAGCGCCAGAAAATGTGTTCACGAATCAATAAAAAACGTTAAAAAATATGACACTTCAACCTCTTTTAGCATACCAATTTTTCAGAACCCAAAAGAGTGAAAAAATCTCGTCAAGCTCCTCAAAAAGATCTTCATGATTCTGAAGTTGAGGAAGAAATCGATACAAAAGATGTAGCCATGAGAATAGTCAACGAATTGAAGACCCATCACATCCCACAGAAAACCTTCGCCGAGAGAATATTGTGTCGCAGTCAGGGAACTCTTTCTGACTTGCTCCGTAAACCCAAACCATGGAATATGCTGAAATCCGGACAAGAAACATTTCGTCGAATGCACAAGTGGTTGCAGCAACCACTCACAGCAAGGCTCAGCATTCTGGATATGTCACCAGAAGAAGCTGCTGAAGCTCAAGGGTTGCTTCCACCAACGCCGGTTCCAAGTGGAGCACGAAAGAGGTAAAAAGATTTATTTTATTTCAGTTCAATTTAATCATGAAATTTCAGACGTATGAATTCCGATGAGAGTGATCCAGCTGCCAAAGTTGCTCGTTTTGTTTTTACTACCCATCAGAAACAGACACTTCAATCAGTCTATAAAATTACGCAACGCCCAACCCGTGAAATGCACCAAAAGCTTGCTGATTATCTTGAAATCAGTATTGAAACAGTGGAAAACTTCTTCATGAATGCTCGTCGACGTGATCGTCATCGTCAAGCAACCACTCAAGTTGAAACCATCAATGGGCCCATTACACATCAACAGGAGGCTGAGATCTTGTCAGAATACGAATCAGATGACAATTTTTACTGAACTATCATCAACATTTTTAATTGAAGACAACAGTTTCAATAACTGTCACATTCTTATCACTTCACACATACCCTTTAATATTTTCCCCTCTCATTATGTTCAATAATCTTTTTTGTCCCTAATGTCGCCTAATTACAGTAATAACAGATTATCCTCGTTAAAAGCTATATAATTTTATCAGAATACCACTTTATCTTGGTGAATAAGCTTTCATTCTGACAAAAACTATTTGAAGCAAAATAAATAGAAATGTATGATTCTCCGGGTTTTCCAAAATTGAAATTTGGAAACTAAACAAGGTTTTGAAAATGTTGTCTTACAGCTATCATTTGCTGCCAGCACATTCGTATTCGCATAAATCAATTTCGGAAATGTTTATTATTACTACCGATTTTGCGTTTCGGAAATGCGTAATTTTTTCCGTATTTCAGTTTCGGTAACAAAAATTGAGATATATCGTCGCAGTTTTTTAAAACCTAATTCATTTTCGATTTTAAATCTTTCGAACCCAATTTGCCTCCTCGATGTAGTCTTGGTTATAAAGTTTCTTCTCATCTTTTGTTGGGTTACTATACAATATACTAGTCTACGTTTCAGCCTGAAAAATCGATATTTCACATCACAATTTTTTTCAAATATCTTCAGTTAAAAAAAAAAAACTTTTTAAATTAAATTTTGACTTTCATTAGGCATGCGTCATATAGTTTTTGTTCATTCCCCATCGAGTTACTGTGCATCATTCAAATCTTCATTTCAAACTTCATTTTCAGCAATATCACTTTGTTTTAAGAACATCATAAAATTTTCCAAGTATTTTGGACAAGCTGTTGGAAGAAGAGGAGCAGCGAGATCTGAAATGTTTAGTTGTTAGAAAAGGGTGAATTGATTTTTTAAAAATACATTTTCTAATGGGAAGCCCTAAATTCTCTAACCTTTTCCCCATCACTTTCTCTTTTTTGAAGGTTCTTGTCGTCTTTGAGCTCCACGGTCTGAAATAACACAATTGTTCATTGTCATCTGTACACATTCGAAATGATCACTCACAGTTAACTTTTGCCTATTGTCGGCGAGCTGGCGGCTCGGTCACATCCAGAGGGTCTCCTCTTCTTTGGCATTTTCTTTTGCCGCTTTTATTGGTTTGGCTGGAGGTTGATGAACCTGAAAATTTGCTGGTTTTCAAATAGAAATAACATAGAAAATCAGTTTTCTGAATAAAAATCATAAATAACAACTTTTCAAATAGGTGAAGTCGATGGTTCTGAATATAAAATAATTATGGATCCAAAAACGTGAAAATTGAGATTTACCTTCTTCTAGCCCATCTGACATTCCAGGACGAGCTGTTGGAAAAAGAGAAGCAGGTGGAGCTAAAAATTGAAATTGTTCGAGAAAGACAAAACGAATTTATTTCAAACCTTGGCTTTTGGGCAGTTGTTGAGCAAGATGTTGGGACTGCACCATGAAAGCCTGCGATTCTCGGACTTGGGCTTCCAGAGCGGCTTTTTGAGCCTCCAATCATTTTCCATCGTCTTCTTCAATTCGTCCTTTGCCTCGTTTTCAGCATCTCTCTCCATTCTTAAAGTGTCCCTCTCCTTCTTCAGAGATTCGGAAAGATCGTTCCTTTTTTATATTTGAACAAAGATCTTCTCTGCCAACTGATCCATTTCTTTTTTCTCTGTGTCCCACTTCATTTTTTGCTGATCACGAGCCGCCTTCTCGAGGTTTCGAGGTTTCTGGATCTTCTTTCATTCTCCGATGAAGAGTTGACGTCGCGAACAGGCCCTGGATCTGAGCATCCTTGAACTTCAACTTGGACTCCATTTTTTCTTTTTCTTCAAAAACTTTTCTGGCTTCTTGTTTCTTTTGGTTCTTAGCACTATTTGATGTTCCTGGAAATCAAAATACCCAAAAAACATATAAATATGTTGTTGTATGTCTTATTGACCGGTACTCTACCTGGGGAAACATAACATTTCAGGAACGAATGAATTCACGGACTTTTGGAAAAATTATGAACCCGAAAAGAAATTCACGGTCATATATTTACGCAATTTACTACTTGAAATGAAAACAACTAATTTTTTCAATGAGTGTAATGTCCCACCGATACAATCATTTTTGTTATATTTTCGAAACATTAAAACTATTGAAGAAGTTTGTTCTCACCTTTAACTGCTCACAGCTCAAAAAATAGTAAAAATAATAGTCAGAAAAATACTAGAAAATTACTCTTTCCAAATCCATTCACTTCAGGATTTTCTGGATAGAGTAAGAATAATAGAAATTCGGAAAAATAAAGTGTTCTTCCCGAACCCATTCATTCACAGGGTTTCTGGGAAAAACATTAGAATATAGAGGCCCATACACACTGTGCCAGAAAAAGAAGAATGAATAAAATGAGAAGAAAGAAGAGAGACGGCGGTGTGGGCATGGCTAACGTTCTGTGTGTCTACATTCTTTCTATGTTCTGTCTACATCACGACCAGACAGGTCAGCTGTGTCCTCTGTTGAGAAGACACGACAGCAAAAGAAGAGACAATGATCTGCGTCTTCATGATTTCACTGTACTCTCGCATTTTGCCATCTGCTGTCGATTAGTTGCTGAGCAGACATGTCTAATGGGGAGGAGGGGAAGAAATCGAACAAAAGACTACAGTGACGTGGTATGATATTCAAGTAAGAGGGCTAATGAAGAGAGGGAATCGACAGAAAAAAGAATAAGGATGTCTCAAACGGGATTTCTAACCCATCAAAGGATTACAGAAGACAGAAATTTGGAAGATACATACATTCGAACATAACGTTTTTCATCTGCGTCTCTATGATTTCACTGTACTCGGGCATTCTTGAAGGGAGCAGCACGTTTGAAAAATCAAAGATACATTCGAAATAACTTTTATTGCTCAGAAAGTTCTCAATGATTTCCCATATATTTTCTAGCTGATAAACATAAAGCTCAAATGAATGTACCTTCCAAATTGTTTGTCTTCTGTAATCCTTTGATTATTTTGAAATCCTCTTTAGGACATACTTTTGATAAAAATCAATTTCGAATTATTTTTAATAAGAATGTCAGCATCACATGAATTCAGTATTTTTCTAAAGCCCTCTTGTAATTAACACGAACGTTCTGGTAAACGATCTTCAGTTCTCATCTGTTGCATCATCGCAAACATTGCCATCTCCGACGATCTACCCATATTCCAACTTGACTGATAATGCGGCTTAGCGAAGAACTTCTGTTCTTCTCCCCCATACTCAGGCAAAATCCCATTCATCGTCTCGTTGTGCACATTCTCACGCGCTTTCTCTTTTTCCAAGTAATACTCACCTGGCATTCTTGCTTCAATTGACTTCTTGCTTCCGGAAAACTTCCTTCTTGTCCGACCTCCATCCTGACGCTGGAATTCCTCATTTTCCTTCGACTGACTCAAATTTCCGCCCTCAATCCTTCCCAACATCTTCTTCCCGGAAGAAATTGCTTTCAGCGATTGATTTTCTTCTTCGAGTCGCTCTTTGTCTTGCTCCAAATCCTTAACTTTTGATCGGAGAGACTTGACGATGCTCGAATCCGGTTTTGGCTCTTCATTTGACTCTGACGACGATGCGGCGGCGATTCTCTCACGTTTCTGCTGCAAATTGCGAAAAATATTAATTTCTCGCTTCAATTTACTCAATTCTGTCAGCTTTTCTTGTAGCTCTTTGACAGAATCGATTTCATTCTCTTGCAAAAATCGTACCAAGTCTGTTGATGACCCTTGCCCTCCTTGATTTCCATCGGTGGCGGTGGCGACGCAGTTGACGAGCTCTGCAAATTTTCAGCATCATTCTGTGATTTTTCCGCTTCTTTTTGCAGATTTTCGACGAATTTTATGTACTTTGCGATCAGCTCTTCTCGGTCATCAATTAGCTCTTCTTTTTCAACAATTAATTCGAAAACGATATTCCCCAGTTTTGTGATACTATGCTCACTCAAACTAGTTTTCTGCTTGATTTCTGCACGAAATTTCGCTTCAATTTCGTTATTCTTCGCAAGTCTCACCTCTCGTTCCTCGAGCAGCTTCATCTCGTCGAGTTCCATCCAAGTGGCGGATTCGATCGACTTCTAGTCATCTGAGCGGCCTTCGGTCTCCTTCCGATGTTGTTCATCGTCGTCCGAATCCAGTTGCGCCAATTTTTCTGCAAAAAATTGAATTTCTCGGTGTTACAGCGGAAAACCAAAGAGAAATTGACGAAAAAAGACGAAAATTGAAGAAACGAGCGATATTACAGACGAAAATTCAGCAAAATCGAGTTGAAAATTATTTTCGGTGAAAATAATCGATAACTAGCTTCCGCCAACAGATTCCGACACAAAACAAAGCTTAACACTTGTTTTCTAGCAGCGAAAATCGATGAAATCAACCAAAGCTCCTTGGCGACACCAAATTACACTGTCCAGCAAGGCTTTTCCTTGCAAAACAGCTATTTCTTCAGCGAAAAATCGATAAAATCTAAAAGAAATCTTCTTTTTCGGAGAAACATCGATAATTTCACCAGAAAAACTCGTCGGCGACATTTGAATTCCTCTGAATTCCTTTGTAACACCCAGCGATAAGCAAAAATCGATCTAACAATCATAAAATTCTTCTAAAAATCATAAAATTTTTCTAAAAATCATAAAATTCAAAAAAAACCAACAACTTTAAAATTAAGGAATGATTTAGTTCATTTTATTCAAGAATAAATTATTTGGAAACGGAACAGAATGAAAACGCAGTGTTCAAAAATTATAAAATTGCATTCCAATTTTCAAATTTCTGAATTTCTCTTCTAAAAATCATAAAATTAAAAAAAAACCAACAATTATGAAATTAAGGATTGGTTTGGTTCATTTTATTTGGAAATAAATTATTTGCAAACGGAACAGAATAAAAACGCAGTGTTCAAAAGATTAAAGTTTTTTTTTTATTTTTTACGTGCCTCAAAAATACAAGGCACGTAACGTGCCTTGTATTTTGATTTTCTCCTTGTATTTTGATTTCCTTCTCTCCCTTCCCCCTTTTCTCCCACTCCACTACTTCTCCCTTTTCTTTCCTCGTCTGCCGTCTCTTCACACTACCTCGCATGTCTGCGTCTATTCAAACGCGCGCTCTCTTGTGGCCGACGCGGACCTCGATTGATGTCGGTACATAGAAATACATAAGAGGCGTCGTCTTGCTGTTATCGTCGGTTTTAACCCAGTTACTCAAGGTACGCTGGAGTTCCGACCATTCGAAAGAATGTGTTCGAACACTAATCTAATTTTTGGATCCGCTTCACTGGGGTTATCCGGCGAGGCAATGAACTAAATTAAGTAGAAAATAAAGTGGATTGTTTGATCCCACTGAAAAGAGGGACTATTCTTGACTTTCAGATGGAGAATAGAAGTTCGAAATGTGAATAGAAATTCAGCAGCTGATTATCGTAAAATTGTGTTTCTGGCAGGAAAAAGGTGATATGTTCGATTCTCTCAGACAACTTGAAAATTTGGAAATTTTCAGGAAAGGAAGACTTTCTTGTGATCGGTTTGGTTTTGGAACTTCTGTTTATTCGCGATCACTTCCGAACAAAAACTTGATGAATCAAATTTTTCTAGGGCAACCCAGAATATTTTTTATTAAAAAAAAAGAAGGACAAAGAGACTAATTTTGGATGGACATCCTGTTTTTTGTAAACTATGGGTGCTCACTCTGCATTTTATGAGGACTTTAATGAAAAATTTACAATGAATAATGAATTTTCAAATGATTCCGAGGTCCTAGAAAAATTCATATCTCTCAATTATCTAGGTACATATGAGAGCTATCAAACTATTGTCAACTGTTAAAATAATAATGATATTGTGTCGAACATTTCATAAGTTGAAATATTTTCGATACATTGCATATGAAAGGGAATAAGTGAGCTCAAAATTGCTCATTTCCTGACAGCCAGCCTATCGTTTGTTCCGAAATCCTACACGTGATCCCAATCCTCTAGGTTCATCTTAGAGCTTTCAAAGTTTTGTCAACCATTAAACGGGACACCGTAGTAGCCGTCTTCTTTGACTCTTTCATGCTTATGTGGCATGACTACGAAGTAAACATTGGAAATAATTTCTTGTTTCTCAGAGAGTGTAGCGACTTGAGAGACGCAGAGAAATTCAATAGTGATTCATCGATGGTAGAGAGTAAAGTGAATAGAGTAGACGCAGAGAAACAGTGAGCGTTTCAAAATCGTGGCCCCGCTCCTCACATACCCCTTCATTTCTCTTACATGACGACTTACTGAATAGACGTCTCTCCGGGAATTCTTTTCCCTTATTTTTCTGAATATTTCCTCTTCTAAATCTATTTATTAATAGAAACTTTCAAGAAATCCTATAAATGAACGGATTTTTGAAAATTTCTTTCATTATTGATTTTTCCCGAAGAAAAGGGTCAGTTTTTTCAATTATTCTTCAAAAATTATAAGTATTTTTGAATTTGTTCGAAAACTCAAAATTAGAAAGCGTACCCAAAATGGAACATATTCAAAATATTTTGAAAGACATGAGAAATTTTCAGATCGAAACGCTGAAAAGCTTTTAGAAGTGGCTCGTCGTTTCTTGTTGCCATCAGTCATCGGAAAAAATATATTTTTGCATTATAGACTATGACTTACCCCGAAGATATGCAATACTCCATGGAATCTCAATTTGGCAAGGTTTTCCGATGACGGAGGATAAAAAACGTGAGTAATAGATGTTACTGTAGTCAAAGATCACTTTAGATGAGTGCACAGAAAGATCAGTAAGAAAAATTTTACAGTGAAGTTCGTCGTGGATGTGGCAAATCATGCCAAAGGGATCCAGCCACCTCCACCTCCTTCATAAATCGACTCAATCCAATATGTGTTGAACGTCAACAGTAAGATTTATCAGAAATTTGTGAAAAAATAGATCACTTTTTTAGAAATGTTCATGAACGTCAAGAAACACTGTTGAGCTCCGAGCAAAAATCAACTGGACAGAGAGAATCGGAAAAGGAAAAGGACTGCTGGACAATAAAAATGTATTGAGTTTTCTATTATTATATAATATTTTCAATTCCCCGGTAATTTTCACATTTTGAATTAATAAAAATTATTGAGTTTCGTTCTTGTGTACCAAAAAAAATTAGGCTGAGGAGAATATTACAAGTTCACAAAGTTAGATTAATGTCTCTCAAAACTCGGAATATAAAACTCGGAACTCGGTTGGCGGCGGAAGGTGAAACTCGGAATATGAAATTCGGAACTCGGAAAGTAGAATTTAGATCACAGAACTCAGAAGGCGGAATTTGGAATTCGGAACTCGGAATCTGGAATTCTCCGGCAAAAGGCAATGAAAACCCAGAAAAACACAAGAACGAAAGAAACTGAAAGAAACTGACTTTCTGTTACCTTATGAAGGGAGAAAAGGGGACCAGGTTTAGCACATCTCACCCAAAGCTAAGCTTGTTCACAATTGTCCCGCCTATTTTTCACTTTTGTGTGTCTTTTTACGTCATCAGATGACATGTGAAGAAGAAAATAATCAAAATATGATAGATAACGAACACCTGAGGTTAAGGGTGAATCAAAGGAAGCCAGATTAATACCGTCCTCCAAACAGGAAGGAAGAAACTAAAAGCAAGGATGTGAACCGCGGCATCAGATTAATTTGTTGATTGTCAGCCTTAGAGCTTGCAGATTATGTGGCTTAGAATTATCGACTGAAAGAAGACTCATGTCCTTTGTTGGTCTTGTCCAACTCGGCTTGCTTCTTTTTTTTCCTTCTTTTGCTCGACAAAAACTCTTTTGTAGTCGCGTAGGAAAACTTTAATGATCTTCTGATGCTGCTTTTGCCGATAAGTGAGTGTTTGTTTTCCGAGCTCCGAGCAAGTGAGTTGGGCGACCTCCTCGATTTTGACCAAGAGAATGTCTTCAGTGGTGGCATCATTGAAATCCACACATAGGCAATTCCCCCACGAACACATAGGCAATTCCCCCACTCATCGCTGCGACAAAGTTTCTTCCAATGGTTCCCAACACAATCGCTTTTTCCACCAGCATGTACTCGCATCCGTGACATCTCTACCAGCGTGCTGGGCAAGACATTTCTACAAGCGTGCTGGGGTCCGAAAGTCTGATATCAGAAAAAATCCTGATGGAAAAAACCCTGAAAGGTTTTCTAAATTTGAAAGTTTAGGCTTTAAGATTTTTGAATTCAAGCTTTTTAGATTTTTGATTTTTTTTGTTTTTTAGAAATTTAAAGTCCTCCCTCACCCTCTCCATTTTTTTGAAATTTCGAAACTTTAAATTTTTGGGTTTTTGAATTTAAGATTTTCAAAATTTCAGGTTTTGGAAATTTGAAAGTTTAGGTTTTAAGATTTTTAGAATTTTAGGGTTTTGAAATTTGAAAGTTTATATTTTCAATATTTGGATTCAAGATTTTAGTATTCAAAAATGGACCTGAACAACTCAAACTCAATTTTTTTGTGGAATTTACCATTTTACTGAGCACTCTACTTGTGAACAAGTTTTTTTTAAACTTTAGTTTTTGGAACTTTTCAAAAGTATGTGCATTGGCTACGGGTTTTTGTTGCATATGCATGGGAAAGTGAGTTGGATGCCACGTCATAATGACCCAGTTTCATTCACTTTACCGGGTTCCAAAAACATGCTGACAGTCGTCACCACTCCATTTGGTCGAATTCTAGCAAATTTGGAAATTACTCTGAAATTCTATTGGGGATCTGCAAGCTCTAAGGCTGCAATCAACAAATTAATCTGATGCCGCGGTTCACATCCTTGCTTTTAGTTTCTTCCTTCCTGTTTGGAGGACGGTATTAATCTGGCTTCCTTTGATTCACCCTTAACCTCAGGTGTTCGTTATCTATCATATTTTGATTATTTTCTTCTTCACATGTCATCTGATGACGTAAAAAGACACACAAAAGTGAAAAATAGGCGGGACAATTGTGAACAAGCTTAGCTTTGGGTGAGATGTGCTAAACCTGGTCCCCTTTTCTCCCTTCATAAGGTAACAGAAAGTCAGTTTCTTTCAGTTTCTTTCGTTCTTGTGTTTTTCTGGGTTTTCATTGCCTTTTGCCGGAGAATTCCAGATTCCGAGTTCCGAATTCCAAATTCCGCCTTCTGAGTTCTGTGATCTAAATTCTACTTTCCGAGTTCCGAATTTCATATTCCGAGTTTCACCTTCCGCCGCCAACCGAGTTCCGAGTTTTATATTCCGAGTTTTGAGAGACATTAATCTAACTTTGTGAACTTGTAATATTCTCCTCAGCCTAATTTTTTTTGGTACACAAGAACGAAATTCAATAATTTTTATTAATTCAAAATGTGAAAATTACCGGGGAATTGAAAATATTATATAATAATAGAAAACTCAATACATTTTTATTGTCCAGCAGTCCTTTTCCTTTTCCGATTCTCTCTGTCCAGTTGATTTTTGCTCGGAGCTCAACAGTGTTTCTTGACGTTCATGAACATTTCTAAAAAAGTGATCTATTTTTTCACAAATTTCTGATAAATCTTACTGTTGACGTTCAACACATATTGGATTGAGTCGATTTATGAAGGAGGTGGAGGTGGCTGGATCCCTTTGGCATGATTTGCCACATCCACGACGAACTTCACTGTAAAATTTTTCTTACTGATCTTTCTGTGCACTCATCAAAAGTGATCTTTGACTACAGTAACATCTATTACTCACGTTTTTTTTTCCTCCGTCATCGGAAAACCTTGCCAAATTGAGACTCCATGGAGTATTGCAGTGAAAGATTAGTGAGTTTTGTTTTTCATTCGCTGAATTATTGAAAAAACAATCACTCTTTGAAAAAAGCAATAAATCTGTCCGATTGCGAAATCTTGTTGGGTATTGAAAACTTAGCGAAAATTCCAAACATACTGTAGAAACTCCCCCAAAACTAGCTCTCTGAGCTCAATTATCTCAGTTTCTAACAGGATAATTGAAATTGAGTATGCCATTTAAGGTTCAGAGTACTTGCGATTCTTAACTTTACTATTTTTTTCAGAATAAAAATAATTCCTCGTGAACACTTCGGAAATTCTGCTGCTCGTTGTTCACGGAGACAAGAGGAACCAGCTAACGATTCAACAAATATGCCATTTTGAAATGTGAGTAGGTTCAATATCTTAGGAGTATTCAAAAACGTATATTCCTGTTTTCAGTGTTTCTGTTCAATCCTTATGGAAAGGCGGAGGATACGAGGACAAATACTGATAAGAGGAAGTGGTACAAAATGTGGGACAAAATAAGCCAGTTTTTTTTGAAAATGAATATTTTTGTTTATTGATTGTTTGATTCTCATTGGCAAAAAAATACATTTGTAAAACTCTGAAAGGTTCAAATCAATTGCTTTATCTATATAACTTTATCCGGGGCTTTCAAATTATCAAGAATTTACTCTTCAAGAACTTATCAAGAATTTACTCTCCATTATTTCCCTTTAGAAACTTCTAGTCTCTACAAGCACTCAATACATTCTCATAATTTTTTGTTAAGGTTCAAGAGAGACACAACCTTCCGATATCTCCAAATTGACTCCTGGGAAGGTCAATCATTCCCACCTGTTCCTCTAATCCCAGCTAGTCTTTTCACATAAATTACCCTACTTAAGGGTCTCTTCACATCATATATGACCGTTTTATAACTTTTTGTCGAAGTGACAGAGAGAGAGGAGGACCCTCCTTCTCACCCGTTCTCTGTTACCCACCCCACCTGGCCTTCCCACCCGTCCCACCTCGATTCTCTGCGTCTCTCATTTCCCCTTCAGACTCTGGTTGTCTGCCGGTTAGAGGGAGCAGGCGTGTCTGTGCGTTGGCAAGAAACAATGTCATTGTATTCGCTCGGCATCCTGACTGAACGGCAGCCACAGTAGTCCGGGGGGTTTTCTATTGATTCCTGCAAATGAATCGATTCGGAAAGCTCCCCTTATTTTTCTAAAAATTCTTCTCATTCTCTATTATTCGGTTCTTTCCAGAAATCCTTCTGCATGGATTTCGGAAAGTTCCTTTTTGATTTTTCTGACTGACCCCTGGTTTTCTGCCATTCCCTATTCTGGTCACACCGTTGCCCATTCAGAATCCTCCAGTTGAAGGCGTGATGGCTCTAGATGACCTCGCCAACGTCGTCCACCCGAATCCATCAGTTGAAGACGTTCCAGATGTCAAGGAAGCTTCTAGATCTCCAGAAGATAAAGATCAGAAAACCAAGAAATTCTCCATTCTGGCTACACCGTTGCCAGTTAATGAAGGCGTGTTGGCTCCAGAAGACCATCAGGAATCAGAATCTCTAGCTGAAGACGTCAAGGAACCTTCTAAATCTCCAGAAGATGATGAACACCAGAGAATCAAGAAGCCATTGAACGCGTTCATGTGTTTTGCCAAGGAGCATCGGCCAAAATTGTGTACGGAGCCTGGAACGCCATCTGCTGAAAACAACAAAATTTTGGGTAAAAAATGGCAAGAATTGTCCCCAGAAGAACGCAAAAAGTACTTTGATAAGGCTGAAAAAGAGCACGAAGAGCATAAAATAAAATATCCCGAATGGTCACCTGCTCAAAACTATCGAAGAGCAAAAACGAAGAAGAGAACACGAAAAATGATTGATGGTGAGATTTTGAAGTATCGATTTTTTGATTTTTTAAAGTTTTCAGAGAAACAAAAGCCAGGAAAAAAATATCGTGCCCATTTTGGGATGGAGAATCGAAAGCTTTGGTGTAGAAAGTGTTTGCTGAAGCAGAGATGTAGCTATCAGGAAAGCTCAACGCCTTCTGAATCAGATGCAAATGAAAAAATGGGAATTCAAAATCCAAAACCAATGATTCTGAATATATAGATGTGAAAAACACTGATCAAAAAGTGGTACACTGATAAAATATTCATCATATTATCAATAACATTTTCATAGTTGACAACTTTTTTATACCACTCACAGTAACCGAGATAAATTGGGTCAAAGTTAAGAACTCTTTCCATTGATATTTTTCATCTGACAAGTCATTCCTGATTGCTTTGTTGTTAGAGTTTCAAACAATTCTGGAAAATTGAAACAGTATTTTTTTTTCTAATTATGAATAAACTTATTTGAGACATTGGAAAGCTTCGCAAAATCGATTGAAAATTAACCTAAAATTTTCAAGAGTTGTAGCCATTTGAAGTTTCTAGGGCGAGAGAAGACGCAGAGAAACAAGAGCGCTCTCGTTTCTCTGCATCTATAACACCTATGAACTTCAAATGGCTACAACTCGGCCCAAAATTGTCTTAGAATCTCGGTTCTTCAAGCGTTTTGTTAGACATTTTGAGCGATTTATAAGTTTTATCATTTCCCAAAAATTGCTGTTTCAAAATGACACCGGAAGATTTAAAAATCGTGTTTAACTCAATATTGTGGTCATGAATGTGTACAATTATACAATTTCACATGAATTTTCCTACAAGACACACCAAAGATAGAGGTTCTACAATGATTTTGAACCAAGTTATGGTCATTTAAAGTTTTCAGGAGAAGAGTAAATTTGTGGTATTACTAGAAGATAATGTTTTTTAGGCAAAGAAAAATGAGTTTTGCATTCGAAATGATTTTTCGGTTTCACAGAAATTACATAATAAATGAATGTAGGTTTTAAAATAGTATTGTTGCTGACGCGATAATTTTTTAAGCATTTCGAATTTTCTTTTTTTGATTTCCTGCCAGTATTGTAAATTCAAGATTTACCCCTTTTGTTCTTCTGAACATATTTCCGGTTTAAAAGCAAATTATATTCAAATTTTCTAAAAACTTTCGGTTTCAAGATATTTTGAAAACTCTGCATTTTTTATTTTCAACTGATAACAGTGGTAGGCACTCTATTTTCAACTTTAAAGAAGGTGGGACACTCCGAACTTTGAACCAATTTATCTCGATTTCTGTGAGAGATATCAAAAAGTGGTCAACTGATAAAACATTGATCATAATATGACTAACATTTTATCAGTTGACAGATTTTTGATATCTCATACAGTAGCTGAGATTTATGGGTTCAAAGTGTAATGGGGGGGCCTGGGCCTTTTCTTACAGGGACCATGGGCTTAAAATTGACGGGTTGGAGAAGAGGCATTAGCGTGCCAAACGTTTTTATTGAGATCATGTACAGAGACAAATATTACCGATGAAACAATCGAAAGTATTACTTTCACTGTTTCTGGAAAATTTGAAACCGTTAAAATTTAGGATTTCTGGGGTAAATGGATTATTATGAAACTGCAAAATAAACTGAAATTGCCACATTTTCCTCTGAAAATAGTAAAAATTATGAGACCATAAACTTCAAAGATGTAGATATCACACTTGAGTGACACTACAGACAATTCTTATTGCTCAGTTCCTGAGAAAGTAACAACAAAGGACGTTGAACAAACAAATCGTCAAAAAAGTAGGAATGCAATTGTCAGAGGGTCATAAATCTTGTATTATTTGGTTACATTAATCTTAGGAGATTATTATTCAAGTTTTGCCGAAGTGTGATGTGGTACGTCGTGAGTTATCTGATGGTATGAAGAAAAAAAAAGTTGAGCAGCAGTAATCGTAATATATGCCTCCAACCCGTAAGCTTTGTGCCTATAAATCTCGTTTCATATGAAAGATATCAAAAAGGGATTAACTGATAAAATATTGCTGATAATATTACAAACATTTTACTAGTTGAAACCTTTTTCATTTTTCTCCGAGGGAGCGAGATAAATAGGCTCAAAGGTGAAGGTTAAGGGGTTTATTCTATTAAATGACCGTATTCCAAATAAAATAGCAATTTCTTTTTTTCAGAATTTTTAATGTCGAAACAGAAGCCGCAACAATAAAAAAAACATTTTCACTGTTTCTAGAAATTTTGAAACAGTGAAAATTGTAGAGTTCTGAGATTTGTAAATTTATTTAACTAGGGAAGGTTGTAATCGGGGGGTGGAACTTCTGTATGAGACCTATATCATTCGAAAGCTGAGAATGAGACATTTTCAAATCTATTTTTAGATTTTGCTAAAGAGCTACCAGTTTCGAGAAAATGAGCAGTGGTGTAGTGGCGAGGAGAGATGAAACGTATCCAACCGGTTGTAAGTTCGATTCCTCTTCCCGTTATTGTTTTTTGATTTTATTTTTGGTTGTTCTTCTGGAAAATCTAGAAAGCTTTTCCAGATCATAGAGGAACATTTGACATTGTAATTACAATCAAAAAAGCTTTCAAAATCTTTCACCAATCATCAATTTTATCCTTCTTACAAATCAGAATGTAGTTTGAAAAATGATTCAAAAAACATTTTTCAAAGCATATAACATAAGCAGTTCATAAGTTTTTAATAAAAGAAAATGATCCCCTGAAGTTTTCAAGTTTTTTTCGAAAAAAAAATTTCGCAAAAAAATCACCATGGGGTCCCCCCTTTGCTTCTGCAATTTCTAAGATGATATAGGTTCTCGGATGATATAGGTCTCAAATCGAATGGATTTTGGATTATTCTCTTCTTTTTGCCACTACCACCGAGGTCAATGAAGCTCCAAAGAAGACCATTCGTTCGGTCATAATGACCAGAAAGGAGCTCATCTACGTCAGAAATCGGCTCCATGGGGCTCCTCCTCCCAAGCTCACCATGAAGAAGAAGAAGAAGGCTTCACCGCGAAACCAGGCAGAAAACCGGAAACTATTCAGGACAAAGGGCTCAAAAAGCATGACTTCAATTTGCCGTATCTAGCTTCGGAGTGAGTTTTCAACACTTTCCCGGAGTCTGGAGCTCAGTTTTCAGTTACCGATCACTTTACCGATCAAAATTTTGAAGTTACCGATCAAAATTTTGAAGGGTGAAAACCGTTTTAATTATAAAATAGACAAAATTTCCTACAATTCTGTCAAAAATCACATTTCTAGCACTTTTAGAAACCGCTAGAGACGCAGACGACAAGACGCAATGCGTCTCTAACCTCGGAAAACTTCAAATAATCTCGAATTCTAGATGAGCTAGAAATTTGGTTTTTGGATTGTATTGTAGGGTTTTAAATGGAATTTTGGATTATTCTTGAAATTATACATTTTCCGGAGACTGGAGCTCGGCTGTCAAGTTTTTGATCACTTTGAAAATTTTTGGGTGCAAGACATACCTTAAAAATATTTTTATAAATATTCCAAAAATTTCATTTTTGAACGTGCAATTCTGTCTAAAAACCAACTTTCTAGCTCGTCTAGAAAACGAGAGAGGTTAGAGACTCAGCGTGTCTCGTCGTCAGCCTCTGGAATTTTAAGCGGCTCTTAGAATGGCTGGAAATTTGATTTTTAGACAGAGTTGTAGGAAATTTTGTTTTTTTTTGTAGTTAGAGTTATTGGAGACTTGAAAACTGAGTTCCAGACTCTTGAAAAGTAGCCGAAAATCAGCTGAAAATAGACCTTGTTGACGTTTACTGTATTTCAAACCATTTTCAGCATTGAATTCGACTACGAGAATTTTTTGAGTGCCGATGAAGATTATGAAGAAGAACGCCCAGTGCTCAAAAGATCAGAGTCGTTGGAATCGGTTTTCGCGAACACCTACAAGACCGACAACTTCTTCGACAAAGTCTCCGGGTTCTACAGGCAAAAGATCAATCCTGTCGTCCATCCAACAGCTCAAAGTAACGGAAGAGGCAACTTGACGAGTGCGAATAGTACCTCGGCCGTTTTATGAGTGGGGACTGGAAAACACGAAGCACCCAGCGGCCCTTATCCAATGCCAGATGTATACCGCCATCAACATGCAGCTTGAAAATGAGGTCAAGAAGATGAAACGACTGTCAACGAAGCTAACGAGATCTGATGGGTTTTTTTGACAAGTTGTTCCCAAATAAAACTTGTTACTCTTTCTATGTACTGAGCCTCTACGCGGCGGAAGAGATCAACAGACGCAAGTCTGGCTAATACAGTATCATTCTGACAACTTCACTGAAAAGATGTCTTACTATTATTCGGATCTTTCCAGAATTCCTTCTGTATGGAATTCGGAAAGGCCCTTTATTGATTTTTCTGAGAATCAATTGCCTGGTTCAAACCCAATCAAATGGTAAGTGTCCATTTTAATCTCTAAATGCATTTTTGAACCCAATTTCCAATATCAGTTTGTTTTTCAAAAACATTAAATTTCAAAAGGCCAGAAACTTAAAACAGTTAAAAGAAAAGAGTGAGTGTCCTTTTTATTAAAAGAATCGATCGGAAATGCTCAAAAGTTTCAGAGGAGAAACTGGACGACGCTGACTACTCATGACCAGGTGTCATGGAGCGTAGTCACGAGGAGATGGACGCGGAGGAAGATGGTGGAGAATCGGGAGAAGTAGAAGATCAAGAAGTGGTGGATCCGCAAAATTGGCAAAGAATGTTCCAAACTTTCCAATTGCAGTATCCCTTTGCCCCGTCACCACTACTGGCTCATGCTCCGGCTCCAGCAGTGTGAACCACAATTTGGCAACTCTACTGGTTTCCAACAATTCGGCCACCCACCATCCAAAGGTGAGAACCCTTTTTCAGGTTCAAAAGTCAAGTCTCGTTTATTTCTTTTCAGGATCCTTGTCGACAGCCAGGGGAATGCCAACTGCAATTCGTCCGAAGCCCAAAAGAAGTAAGCTGTGTTTCAAATATCATCACAAAAAGTGAATGTGAAAACTTTCAAACTAAAAAATGCCTAGTTTCTGGTCCAAAATTTCATCGGTGCTATTTTCACAGAACGGAAAACTCTCAAAGATCAAATCTCTGAACTGGATCAGAATCTGGCGAACTCTCAAGCAGAGATAACAAATCTCAAACAAAATTTCTCCGCTCTTCAAGGTGAAAACACCCAGAAGGATGCACTGATCCAACAGCTACAAGACAAAGTTCGGCAGTAAGAAAAAAAGGATTTAGAGAATATGATGTGAGGATTGTCATCGGTCTTGACACCGACCGCTGACCAGGATTCAATAACTAAATAATCTACTTTCCGAGTTTTTTGACAGGCTTTCCCCTAAAAAACCTGTTACTCTTTCGAATGTACTGAGCCTCTACGCGGCGACAGAGATCCACAGACGAAGGTCTGGCTAATACAGTACGGGATTTTCCAGAATACCTTCTGCTTGGAGTTCGGAAAGTTCCTTTTATTTTTCTGAAAATCAACTGCTGGTTCGAGCCCAACCAAGAGGTAAGCATTTTTCTCAAACTTGAACTTTTATTACACTTTCAAAACTTTCAACCTCAAAACAATAGCTTGAAAACAAACCGAGCTATGACCCAAAAAACAAGATATGTTCTTTTTGAGCGGCTCCTAAAACAACGCTAGAAAAGTTGTAAAAGCTCATAACCCACAAATTATTAGTTTCAATGTCTCTCTGAATGTTCCTTCTTTTTAACTTAATTAATTCAACACAATTTTCACTCAATTCATTTCAATTTTCAGATTGTCTACACCGAGGAACAAACTATGTCTTCCCAAAACGTTCTCAGGATGTCGAGGACCAAACGGACGATCAGCAATCGGAAGAACTCAGTGAGCCAATTAGCTCAAAACGACAACTGAAAAGAAAGAGCACATATAAAAAGGTAATAAGTTTTTTTGCTGCAAGTGTTCAAAAAACGTTTTCAGAGGACAAGTCGGGTGACTTTTACTGATGAACAAAACCTATTGCTCTTGGCGGTGTTCAATGAGAACCCCTATCCATCAATAGATCAGCGGAAAAAGTTGGCTGATGAGAACAATCTAACCGAAAGCCAGGTAAGGATCTTATATCAAATTTTTTTAGGTCACATTACCAATTATGGTTTCATTACCCTTATTTGTTTTCAAAATATTTTCTTTAAATGTTGGTATTTCAGGTGTTCCCAATAAAGTCACGTCTTCGGTTCCAGCTATTCCGGTCGAAACTCAGGCGGAAACTCAGATGCTTCAACTTCAACAAAACAACGATGAGGAGCGAGTTAAGGAAGAATCGGTAGATCAACAAGTGGCTGAGGTTTTTTGAGAGATCCTTATCCAATGCCAGATGTATACCGCCATCAACATGCAGCTTGAAAATGAGGTCAAGAAGAAGAAACGTCGATGGGTTTTTTGACAAGTTTTTCCCAAATAAAACTAGTTACTCTTTTGAATGTACTGAGCCTCTACGCGGAGAAAGCGATCCACAGACGAAAGTCTGGCTAATACAGTACCAGACCACTTCACTGAAAAGAAGTCTAATCCTTATTAGGAACTTTCCAGAATTCCTTCTGCATGGAATCCGGAAATTTCGTTTTTATTTTTATTTTTCTGAAAGTCAATTGCTGGTTTGAGCCCATCCAAGAGGTAAGCATTTTTCTGAAGTATAAAATATTATTTCGAAATCGAAATTTTAACTCAAAAATGACTTGAAATCAAAAAGATTCATGTCCTCAATTTAAACTTACATTTAGTGATTTTTTAGCCTCAAAAATAGCAATAAACCCATTTTACAAAAAATTACATCATGTATGATTAGAGTTTCAATTTTGAAATGAACCACCTTCTTGCATAAAACCAAAAAAGGAAGATAGTCGATTTTAAAGTGGCACATCTCTCATTTCAGTGCTTAATTTTGGCAATTTTCTGGTATGAACGGCCCGGTTTGACAAAAAATTTTCAGTTCCAAAACTTAAGTTCTTATTTGTTAAAATATGTTCTGAAATTTCCAGATTAATCGAACAACTTCTCAAAAAATGCCCAAGAAGAGTCAAGAAGCCATCCAGTCAGCACCGGAAACTTTTCCGCTTTGCGAATTGAGAAATTGAAAGAGGTAGTCATCAAGAATCGAGCCGTGAAGAAGGAGAACGACGACTTGAAAACGAAGATGGACGAATTCAGAGAGCCAATGCGAAGTTGAAAAATGGAATCAGGCAGATGAGAGACGAGAAGGAGCAACTAGAAGTCACGTTGATGGATCGGGTGAACAAGAAGATTGGAGATAGAAATGGATGTAGAAAAAAATAGAGAAGAAGAAACTCATCCTATGATGAAATGAATCAATGGACGACGAAGACAACCAATATGGAAATTGATGAACAATGTGATGATGTACAACAAATCCCATAAATGATCCAACGGACGAGGTTTTTTGACAAGTTTTTCCCAGATAAAACTTGTTACTCTTTCTATGTACTGAGCCTCTACGCGGCGGAAGAGATCAACAGGCGCAAGTCTGGCTAATACAGTACCATTCTGACAACTTCACTGAAAAGATGTCTTACTATTATTCGGATCTTTCCAGAATTCCTTCTGTATGGAATTCGGAAAGGCCCTTTTTTGATTTTTCTGAGAATCAATTGCCTGGTTCAAACCCAATCAAATGGTAAGTGTTTTTTCCAAACTTGAGAAGGTGTTTTGAATGCATTTTTTTTCAGATGCTCATTTGGCTCCAGGACACGCTTCTTTCACCCCAACACGAGATGCTAAGTCGAGTCCAGTGGCACCTCGTCGACGCTTGAGATCTGCTGATGCTTCAACAATCATCCAACGAGGCACAGGAACCCAAGGAACTCCAGCGACGTCAACGACAAATTAGATAGCTTCTCGACGTCGTTCTCCAACAGGACGTTCTACTGCCCTAGTTGCTCTACGTCGACGCTTGACGCCTACGTCAAGAATGATCCGGCAGAAACGCTGATGGATCACAAAAAGCTCCAGCAAAGAAACAGACTCCAGGAGTCACTCGTCGTCGTTCTCCATTAGCCAAAGTTCCTCCTCAACCGTCTCCAGCTCGCCCAGCTTCATGTTAATCATAATAACACCAACATTCTATTAAATGACAAATTTTATATATCTTTTCTAGGAACCGAGATAATTAAGCTTGAAGTATAATTAAAAAAACAAAATTCCAACCTATTTGTGCACTTTGAGCTCAATTATCTCGGTTTCTAAACGAGATATCAAAAATTTGTCAACTGTTAAATTGTTAATCATAATAACACCAACATTTTACTAAATGACAAATTTTATATATCTTTTCTAGGAACCGAGATAATTAAGCTTGAAGTATAATTAAAAAAACAAAATTCCAACCTATTTGTGCACTTTGAGCTCAATTATCTCGGTTTCTAAAAGAGATATCAAAAATTTGTCAACTGTTAAATTGTTAATCATAATAACACCAACATTTTACTAAATGACAAATTTTATATATCTTTTCTAGGAACCGAGATAATTAAGCTTGAAGTATAATTAAAAAAACAAAATTCCAACCTATTTGTGCACTTTGAGCTCAATTATCTCGGTTTCTAAAAGAGATATCAAAAATTTGTCAACTGTTAAATTGTTAATCATAATAACACCAACATTTTACTAAATGACAAATTTTATATATCTTTTCTAGGAACCGAGATAATTAAGCTTGAAGTATAATTAAAAAAACAAAATTCCAACCTATTTGTGCACTTTGAGCTCAATTATCTCGGTTTCTAAAAGAGATATCAAAAATTTGTCAACTGTTAAATTGTTAATCATAATAACACCAACATTTTATTAAATGACAAATTTTATATATTTTTTTCTAGGAACCGAGATAATTAAGCTTGAAGTATAATTAAAAAAAACAAAATTCCAACCTATTTGTGCACTTTGAGCTCAATTATCTCGGTTTCTAAACGAGATATCAAAAATTTGTCAACTGATTCATGTTAATCATAATAACACCAACATTTTACTAAATGACAAATTTTATATATCTTTTCTAGGAACCGAGATAATTAAGCTTGAAGTATAATTAAAAAAACAAAATTCCAACCTATTTGTGCACTTTGAGCTCAATTATCTCGGTTTCTAAACGAGATATCAAAAATTTGTCAACTGATTCATGTTAATCATAATAACACCAACATTTTATTAAATGACAAATTTTATATATTTTTTTCTAGGAACCGAGATAATTAAGCTTGAAGTATAATTAAAAAAACAAAATTCCAACCTATTTGTGCACTTTGAGCTCAATTATCTCGGTTTCTAAAAG
>NC_013491.2:7387525-7391057 GCF_000004555.2 Caenorhabditis briggsae | reverse complement strand
CAGCTCGTGCAAACATAAACATCATGCTTTTTCAGCCTAGGCCTATAATTATAAACCAAATAAACTATGAAAAAATTCAAGTAAAAAGTGCTGTAATTCACAATTACCAGAAAATGTTCGTTTTTGTTGCTGAAATGTGTTTCTTAGTTAAAACAAAAATTACAATTTCCGATGTTTCCAATAGGATGCTTCCAATAGGATACATTCTGTTTTTCAGTATTTCGGGAATAGGGTTTCCAGATTAAGCCTGGTTGGGATTGTTGTCGTTCCCTTGGGACCGTTTTAGGGACAATGGGAGCGTTGTCAAAACAATGGGACCGTTGTCGCAATTCGTTGGGACCGGCGGTCCGATGATGGGACCGACGGTCCCGCTTTGGGACCGTTCGTGTCGGAAAGAGCCGACTGAACTATCTCTTAATTTAAAATGATTTGGTTCTTCATTTTTAGATAATTTTGAAAATGCAATCATAAATAACTTCTTGTTCGAACTTTCAACAAGTTCTCAACCGGTGTCCTAAAACACTTCCCTTGTAAGAAGGAGACATTTTCAAATATGTGATTCGTTTTTGCAGAAGAGCTACCAGTTTCGAAAAAACCAGGCTCGAAATCTGAGAAATTGAAAAAGCATATCAAGAAAACCTCAACACTTCACGACCGCAACCTTAGATGAAAATTTCAGGATAGGTTGGAATCGACTAGACATCACTAGAAATTTTAGAATCCACCCGCTAGTTTCAGCCGAGTTATATCAGTTTCTGTACCAAAATTCGCCTTTTCTGTGCAAAAGCAGTGTTTCCAAAGACGATTTTCACAAGTACTAGGACGTTTCAAGGCATGAAACTTGTTGTGTTATACTCAAATTTTAGAGAAATTTGATATTAAAAAATTTTTCTCAAGAAAAAAAATATTGTTCATTTTTTTGAATTTTTCACGATTTTCCAGATTTCTTCGAGAATTGAAAAACAATTTTTTGGAGAAAAAATTTGAAATATCAAATTTCATTAAAATTTGAGTAAAACACAACAAATTTCAGGATTGGAAACGTCCTAGGACTCGAGAAAGTCGTCTTTGAAAATGCTGCTTTTGCACTGAAAAGGTGATTTTTGGTACTGAAACTGACGGGCGGATTCGAAAACTTTCAGAGGTGACTAGATAGGCTATCCCTGGCATATCTTAAAAAATTCATCCAACTCTGGGTTTGTGAGGTGTTGAGGTTTCCTTGTAAGGTGATCCCATGATGATTTTTTGTATTTAATTTTTTTTTTGAAAAAAAAAACTAGAAAACTTTATGGGACCATACTATTCCGTTCCAAACTCGTGTAATTTTCTTTGAAAAACAACTTTTGAACTATTATTTCGAACTACTCTTTAATTTTTGAGTGAAAGAATTTTGATGGGTTGTGAAAGATTTTAGAATTTTTTCGGTTGTAATTACAATTTCAAATGTTCCTTTTTGATCTGAATTAGTTTTCTCGTTTTTCCAGAAAAAAAGTTAAAAACCAAAAATGACATTAAAAATTATTACGGGAAGAGGAATCAAACCTACAACCGGTTACATACAGTTCATCCCTTCTCGAAACTACACCACTCCATGCCACTCCTCTCTCTTTCCACAATTTATAATATGTAAGGAAACTGGGAGACGCGGCACTTGAAAGACCCAAATTTGAGATCAATTTGAAGCCTGACTTTTTTTTTCGAAAATGGTAGTTTTTAAGCAAAAACAGAATACTTATTTGAAAATGTCCCATTCTCAGCTTTCAAATGAAATAGGACTCATATAAAAGTTCCAGAACACAATTACAACCTTCCCTAGTGATTTGTTCAGTAGATTGCCTTGAAAGCAATTGGGCTGTCTGGTTCCCATTAGTTTTCTAAAACAAACACTGACAATTTTTTACCTCCAAAGGTGTGCCTATAAGTTCAACTCCTCAAAAGACAGAATTTCGACAAAATCTTTTTTTTTTCAGTCACTCACGACGGCGTCTCCGTTAGTTATGACTAGGAGAGAAAGATTTCGTATGGATTTCATAAATGGAATGTTCCCGGCTAACTCGTGGACGCTTGGGCTGGTCGTTGGAGCGGTGGCGGTCTTCTCTGTGATCAAAAATGATCTCACCTTTTGAAGTTTCCCTTTTTCTTCAAAACTACATCTTGCATTATAACTCCTTTGTTAAGCTGTAAACTTGTTTTCTATTTCCCAATGTTTTCTTTAAAATTGAATTTTAATGAATACTATGACTGACAATATGCTTTCTGTGAATATATAGTGAGGCAGGATAGTAGCGCCTCTTTCTTATATCTTCAAAAAGCCACTTGTCCGCAAACACTTCTTGTGACGACATCGACATAGCCTCTGCTACATGCCAAGGAGACGTTGTCAATCTATATGTGCGCCAATACATAGTCTCCAATAACGTCTCCAGTTTCCCAGGAGCATATCATGTCATCCACATTAGATACCTCTTGTATTATTGATTTTTTTCTAATTGGAAGGTCACTTGTCCCGCCTTGATCATTTCTTTATGTTGGTCACGTCTCAGTCGTTTTCCTTTCTCTCATATTTTCATACCCATTTGTCTGTCTCTCAATTCTCTGCAATCTACATGGTACGTGCTCATTGAGAAGGGCGGAAAAAAGAAGAGAACGATTGAAATGCTCATTTCTGTCACTAGTGATCTGTTTTAGTTTGGAGTCCAAGTTTTAACATTCCGGTGTTGTTAGATTTTTTATTTGTTCTTGAAAAAGGTGGAATCTCATGCTAATCGTCCTCAAACAATAACAGCAACATGTTTTTTACCAATCCGTCGTTAAAATTGATGGATGGAACACTCAGGAATTGAAACGTTACCAGTAGTCTATTTGATCATCAATTTACTTAATAAAATCACTTTTGAAATGACTTCTATTGTTTTCATGGGCATTCCGCAACAGGTGCGAATATACATAGCCTCCAACAACGTCTCCAGTTTCCCAATAGAATAACATGTCATCCACATAAGATTCCTCTTGTATTATTGATTTTTGTCATACTTGTAACGGTGTCAGAATACGAATCAGATGACAATTTTTACTGAACTATCATCAACATTTTTAATTGAAGACAACAGTTTCAATAACTGTCACATTCTTATCACTTCACACATACCCTTTAATATTTTCCCCTCTCATTATGTTCAATAATCTTTTTTGTCCCTAATGTCGCCTAATTACAGTAATAACAGATTATCCTCGTTAAAAGCTATATAATTTTATCAGAATACCACTTTATCTTGGTGAATAAGCTTTCATTCTGACAAAAACTATTTGAAGCATTACAAAAACTATTTGAAGCATTATATATTATTGATTTTCCACCGAAATTGACCATGTCTTGTTGTGAGAGATTTCCATTCTGTTTAGCATTTTCGAGATCGCTGGATCCATCTATGTTCAGGTGACTGTCTCCAAAACACCTCTCTTCGGCGATAAGGTTTTTCTGAAATCAAAATTTGTTTTTCGCCAGCGTTCATTGGATAATTCCAACCTCAAT
>NC_013491.2:7385971-7386979 GCF_000004555.2 Caenorhabditis briggsae | reverse complement strand
CCAAACTATGGCTATCAAGAAAACCAACTCGATTCCATGAAGACACTGTCTAAGCAAAGTAAGTGGGATTTCGGGCAGATTGAACGAGTAAGAATACAACAGCCAGCCGGCCGGGTCTATCTGAATAACAGTGGGTTCTCCAAGGAAATTAGGGATCAGAAGTACATTTTTACGTAGATTACGTGGTACATTGTTGGGCTGTGGAAGGGCTATGCCAAAAAGTTGCGCTGCATACCCAAGGATCAGACTTCGGGGACCTAGGCAATGGGAAATTAGTCTAGTAATTCATTTTAGCGCCAGAAAATGTGTTCACGAATCAATAAAAAACGTTAAAAAATATGACACTTCAACCTCTTTTAGCATACCAATTTTTCAGTCCTCGTTTTCAGAGTCTATGCCCATCAATCAGCAATTCTACGGTAAAAAAACAGACATTGAGGTTGGAATTATCCAATGAACGCTGGCGAAAAACAAATTTTGATTTCAGAAAAACCTTATCGCCGAAGAGAGGTGTTTTGGAGACAGTCACCTGAACATAGATGGATCCAGCGATCTCGAAAATGCTAAACAGAATGGAAATCTCTCACAACAAGACATGGTCAATTTCGGTGGAAAATCAATAATATATAATGCTTCAAATAGTTTTTGTAATGCTTCAAATAGTTTTTGTCAGAATGAAAGCTTATTCACCAAGATAAAGTGGTATTCTGATAAAATTATATAGCTTTTAACGAGGATAATCTGTTATTACTGTAATTAGGCGACATTAGGGACAAAAAAGATTATTGAACATAATGAGAGGGGAAAATATTAAAGGGTATGTGTGAAGTGATAAGAATGTGACAGTTATTGAAACTGTTGTCTTCAATTAAAAATGTTGATGATAGTTCAGTAAAAATTGTCATCTGATTCGTATTCTGACAAGATCTCAGCCTCCTGTTGATGTGTAATGGGCCCATTGATGGTTTCAACTTGAGTGGTTGCTTGACGATGACGATCACGTCGACG